>NC_090655.1:29256131-29551131 GCF_040937935.1 Hyperolius riggenbachi
GTCCAGGTCTGTGTCAAGCACCTATGTCATGTAGAGATGGCTCGAACGGTTTGCTGGCGAACCGATTTGCGCGAACATCGGTGGTTTGTGGTGAACCGTGAACTATATGCGAGTTTGACCCGCCTCCTATACTACATCATTAGGTTAAACTTTGACCCTCTACATCCCAGTCAGCAGACACATGGTAGCCAACCAGGCTGCACTCCATGCTGGAGCCCCCCATGTATAAAAGCAGAAGCATTGGCCATTTCCTCACTCTGTGTGCTGCGTAGGTAGTGAGAGAAGGGAGAGGTTGCTACAGAGAGACTAGGGAAAACTTAGTAAGGCTGTTGTTAGGCTTTTTAGCATGCTCCTTGCTGATACTTATTGCTAAAAAGCACCACAAAACAGCTCTTTTGAGAGCTAATGTTCTTTTGATGAGGTGGGTGTGTGTGTGTGTGTGTGTGTGTGTGTGTGTGTGTGTGTGTGTGTGTGTGTGTGTGTGTGTGTGTGTGTGTGTGTGTGTGTAGGGCCGGCCCTAGACTTTTTGCCGCCTGAGGCAAAATTAGAAAAAATCGCCCCCCCCAGCCGTGGGGGGGGCTGAGCTGGAGGGGTAGCTGGCAGAAAGGGGGTACTGGGCCTAGCGGCGGGGTGGGTGGTTGGACCCCCCCCCCCCTCGCCTGGGTCCCCCGATCTGCGCTCCTCCTCCAGCGTAAAGTACCAGCCAGTGCAGAGGAGTCACTAAGGTTGGCGTCACCAGGTGCGGAAATACATGGCGTCACCCCCCCCCCCCCAAAAAAAAACCACATCCAATACCAGACCAAATGAGCATGGCTATATTGTGCAGGCGCACGTTTGGCCATGCATAGTAGCACACTATGAAGATTTACACTGGCAACCTTTCTCCTGACATACCCAACAGGTAGATTCCTCTCTGATCATCATCTGATCAGAGATGGATCTATCACTGACACACACTATACATTGCTTTTCAATAAATAGCATGAAGTCTATTAAAGATCCACTGCCACCGCTCCCCCAGGTGTCTCACCTGCTAATGCTGCATACCCAGGGGCCCTATGCAGAGTATTAGTGCAGCAAAGGACTCTAACTCACCTCTTCAGCCAGTTTGCTCCCTCCTCTGTGCTGCTGTCATCTCCTGATGCCTATAGTGACCCGCTGAGAGCATGTACACAAAACATCAGTTCACGGGTCACTATGGGCACCGGGAGATGACAGCAATGAGAAGGAAGCACCCTGGGAGGAGGGGTGAGTGAAAACGCTTTGCTGCACTAATACTCTGCATACCAGACTTCCAAGATGAAATTTGCTAAAAATCGATGTGCAGTGTGTGGCAGTAATAGATCCATCTCTGATCAGATGTCGATCGGAGAAGAATCTGTTGGGCACATCGGGAGAATGTCTGCCAGTGTATGGGGCAGGGTTTAGAGACTGTCATAAAGGCAGGAGGAACAGAAAGGTCTAAGTGGTAGTGTGCTGTTTCTTTGCAGCATTATATTACTAGAGATGCTGCATTGCTCTGTGTTAGGTTTAGCTTCAAACCTGGCCTGCAACACAATTCAGTGCACATAGTATAATGGGGGAGAGGGTGGACTGGGCTGGCTGCCTCTGCAGAGTGTTTCTGGCTGGGGGAGAGAGGCTGTGATTGCAGGGGGTGGACTGGATGTTTCTATTTACTGCTGTGTTCAGAGACCCTGCGTTTCCTATCCCTTCCATTCTGCAGTGCTCACCCGCTCAGATCCAGCTTCAGAAGCTGCTGCGTTCCCCAAACTTCATCAATCAATCGGGACAGGAGCAGAGTTAACACGGAACAGCTTCACTTGTTGCATAGCAATGCAGACGCTACCCATTAGCCCCAGTCACGTGCTCAGGTCAGAGCAGCTCAATACAGCTGTCTGCAGGGGGAAGTAAACGCAGATCTGCTGTAAGGTACATGAGCTGACTGCAGAACTAGCTGGGGAGTGCAGATTTTACCTCTCCCAGCAGTAATAAAAGTACAAAGCCATAATTTTCAGGGGAGTGTCAAAACACAGCTCTGCTGCAACAGAACCTGGTGTCACCCCCTCTGATAGTGGAATGGTGGAACCCTGGTGCGGATCGCACCCCACGCACCTGGCTAGCTACGCTAGTGAGCCAGCGTGCATATGTTGAAGAGGCAACGGGCGGTGGAATCACTCACCTTTTCCGCGTTCCATCGTGCGCTCCATTGACGTCACTTCCTGCAAGGCCGTCCACTTACAATACAGTGGGCGGCGTTGCCGGAAGTGATGTCAGTGGAGCACGCGATGGAACGCGGAAGAGGTGAGTGATTCCCCCGCCCGTTGCCTCTTCGTTTGTCATATGCACGCTGGCTGGTACTTTACGCTGGAGGAGGAGCGCAGATCGGGGGACCCAGGCGAGGGAGGGGGGGTCCGACCCCCCCTCCCCGCCGCTAGGCCCAATACCCCCTTTCTGCCTGCTACCCCTCCAGCTCGGCGGGCGGCCCCAGCGTCCATGGAGAGGTGGGTGCCGCCCCCCCAGATTTGCCACCTGAGGCAAATGTTTCACCCCGCCTCATGAGCGGGCCGACCCTGTGTGTGTGTGTGTGTGTGTGTGTGTGTGTGTGTGTGTGTGTGTGTGTGTGTGTGTGTGTCCCACTGACACTTGCATATACAGCCCTGTCAGTCGCAGCTGGCCCTTGATAATTGCTGCTATACTGTGCAAGGCCCAGCACATTCAGTGCATACCTTTTCACTGCACCTGTGTGTGACTGCTGCACATTTGTAATACCAGTCTCTGCATACCTGTTCATTGCACCTGTGTGACCGCATTCAGCGTTGTGTTATATACCAGTCACTGCATACCTGTTCACAATACCTGTGTGTGTGACAGCTGCACATTTGTAATCCAGTCCGTGCATACCTGTTCACTGCACCTGTGTGACCGCATGCTGTTTTATATACCAATACATGCATACCTGTTCACTGCACCTGTGTGACTGCACATTGTATTAGTTAACTCAGTGCATACCTTTCACTTCATCCCACCAATATGGACAAAACAGGCAGAGGCAGACCCAGAGGCAGGCAACCCGGCAAGTCTGTTCGAGGTCGTACTGACGTGATTTCGTGCAGCCCTGGACCAAAGTACAGTGCTCAGAAGAACAACTTGTCAGGACGTAGTTGACTATTTAACACAGAACACCTCATCTTCCGCAGCCACCAGCGCTACTACAAGCACCACATCCGCTCCATTTGACACTTTGCAGGAGTTATTTCATGGGGAATTTACTGATTCACAGCCATTATTGCTACAACAAGATGAAGGCGCTAAGCAAGTTACACTACCTCATATGTCTGAGTTAGGCAGCACTATGGACGTAAGGTATGAGGAGGAGGATGATGAAGTACCTGGTGTTGGTGCACTTTATGAGGTGTCTGATACAAGCGAAGCTGTGGAGGATGATGATTATAATGATGATGATGATGATGATGTTACTGGCATGGATGTCATGTGGGATCCTAATAGACATGGTGACTAGGGGGACAGTTCAGAGGGGGAGTCAGAGAGGAGTAGGAGGAGACGAGTTGCTGAAAGATGCAGGGGGAGTTCGTAGTCAGAAACAGCTGGTGGCAGTGTCCGGCGGCATGTATCACCACCTATGGACAGCCAGCCAACATGCCCTTTAAAGAGACACTGAAGCGAAAAAAAATATATGATATAATGAATTGGTTGTGTACTATGAATAATTACTAGAAGATTAGCAGCAAAGAAAATATTCTCATATTTTTATTTTCAGGTATATAGTGTTTTTTCTAACATTGCATAATCCTATAATATGTGCAGATTACACAACACTCAGCATTCAAAATGAGTCTTTCAGAGCAGTCTGTGAAGTAATTAACTCTCCTCTAGCAGAGGAAAAGTAAACAGTTCAATTACAGTTGAGATAATAAAACTCAGATAACAGCCCTCTCCACGACTAAGTTAGTCGGAGAGCTTAATAGCTTTTTTGCATAGAGATAACAACTGGAGTTTCTCAACTCTTCCTGTACTGGAAACAATTAGACTGATGTATCTGATCTTAATGTTTTATTTCTTAGCTGTACTACACATACAAATCATAATATCATCATTTTTTTTCGCTTCAGTGTCTCTTTAACGTCAGCTCCTGACTCCACCATAATGCCATCACCCCAGGGCTCAGCGGTGTGGAAATTTTTGTGTGTGTCTGCCTCAGATGAGAGCAATGCCATCTGTTCTCTCTGCCGCCAAAAACTGAGCTGTGCAAAGGCCAACACCCACGTAGGGACAACTGCCTTACGAAGGCACATGATGAGAAAGCACAAACTGCAATGGGAAGACCACCAGAGGATAAGCATCACACAAAAGCAAAGCCACTCTCCTTCTCCTCTTCCTCCTCCTTCAGGTGCATTATCTTTAGCCACTTTCTCTCTTGTACCTTCACAGTCACCCTCCTCCACTCTGCCTCTCACCTTGAGTGGTTCCTGCTCCTCTGCCCACAGCAGCAGCCAGGTGTCTGTGAAGGAAATCTTTGAGTGGAAGAAGCCAAAGTATGCCAGTCACCCTCTTGCCCGGCATCTGACAGCTGGTTTTGCGGAACTGTTAGCTCACCAGCTGTTACATTACTAGCTGGTGGACACTGAGGCCTTCCAAAAATTTGTGGCGATTAGGACACCGCAGTGGAAGATACCAGGCCGCGATTCTTTCTCTAAAAAGGCTTTTCCCAAACTGTACCATAAGGTTGAAAGGCAAGTGGTGTCATCTCTGGCACACAGCGTTGGTTCAAGTGTCCATATGACCATGGATGCCTGGTCTGCAAAGCACGGTCAGGGCAGGTACATTATATACACAGCCCATTGGGTCAACCTGGTGACTGTTGGCAAATGGCAAGCAGGGAGTATGTGGCTGTGCAGCGGACACCTCCACGGCTTGCAGACAGGCCTGCTGCCACCTCCTCTCCTTCTCCTCCTCCTAGTCATGCAACTAATGGAAATAGCTGCAAAAACAACCTAACACCCTGGACTGATTTCAAAAGTATTAGTGAGGAAGAGATCTCAGACACCCTCTGTCGTCTCCACCAGACAACCTGCGACCTGGACCCTGGACCAACTAAACATATGCTGAAATGCCCTGACCTGCTTGGTCCAGCATTTCACAAAATAGTAAATTGCTCTCTGCAAGCAGGGAGGTTTCCTACCTCTCTAAAAGAAGGAATCATCAAGCCCCTTCTCAAAAAACCTTCCATGGATCCAGATGCTATGAGCAGCTACAGACCTGTCTCCAACCTCCCCTTCTTAGGTAAAGTTATTGAAAAGGCTGTCTATCTGCAACTTGAAACCAGGCTGTCAGTAAACAACATCCTGGACCCTCTACAATCTGGCTTTAAGAAACACCACAGCTGTGAAACAGCCCTCACCCAAGTCTGCAACGATCTGCTCATGGCAAGGGACAGAGGGGAATGCTCCATCCTAATCCTGTTGGATCTCTCAGCTGCTTTTGATACAGTTGACCATGAAATCCTGCTTAACAGACTGCAGGAGTACTGTGGCATCAGTGGATCAGTCCTCCAGTGGTTCAGATCATTCCTGACTGACAGAACACAGAGAGTATCCCTAGGACCTATAATGTCCAAACCTGCACCTCTACAATTCGGAGTGCCACAAGGATCAATCCTATCCCCTCTGCTGTTTGCAATCTACATGTTGCCACTCGGTACACTTATCCAACGACATGGCCTGACGTACCACTGCTACGCCGATGACACACAGCTATACCTGTCCTTCAAACCTGGTGGAACAGACCCTACCCCAAAAATAAACTCTTGCTTAGCTGAGCTTCAGGCATGGATGAATGATAACTGGTTGAAACTGAATGCTGACAAAACTGAGGTCCTGTTTGTCCAAAGCCAGTGCTCGCCATCAAAACAGCTCTATCCTAAAGCAACACCAATCAGGATTGGGAATTCAGACATAAACAGCTCCAACCTTGTGCGCAGCCTTGGCGTACTAATCGATGGGGAATTGAGTTTCAGAAACCAAATTTCATCTGTAGTTAAATCTTCCTTCTTTCATCTGAAGAACATTGCAAAGATTAAACATCTGATTCCCCCAGAGGATCTTCAAACCCTAGTCCACGCCTTCATCACATCACGGCTGGACTACTGCAATGCCCTTTATGCTGGCCTCCCCAAAAAAGACTTGCGTCGCCTGCAATTAGTGCAGAATGCTGCTGCCAGATTGCTAACAAACCAGCCTCGCCACTGTCACATTACACCGATCCTTCGCTCACTGCACTGGCTACCAGTAGAATGGAGAATACTCTTCAAGATTGGACTGCTGACATTCAAATCCCTGCACAATCTGGGCCCTGGATACATGAAGGACTTGCTGAAGCTGCACCACACCTCTCACAACCTCAGATCAGCAAGTTCTATAAACTTGGTCACTCCCAGAGTGCACCTCAAAAAATCTGGAGACAGAGCCTTCTGTCATGCTGCCCCTACTCTTTGGAACTCCCTACCACACCCAGTAAAGACAGCACCATCCCTGGAGCTATTCAAATCCAGACTGAAAAGCCACCTGTTTAGCCTGGCATTTCCAGATTTATAAAATTCTTCCCCTGTACCACGATGGTCGGAGCCATGCGCTTTGAGTCCCACGGGAGAAAAGCGCTTTACAAATGTTATTTGTTGTTGTTGTTGTTGTAGTCTTCCTGCTACATCCTCTTCGCTGTCGTCATCCTCCTCCTCGGCTGAGTGGCAGTGCTACTCTACTGGTGCTGTGATCTCCTATCCTGCTACACTGCCCCAGCTCCCCAGGGCCTATGTTGCATGCCAGGTACGATGGTGTCACGCCATCTTAGACATGTCTTGCCTCAAAGCGGAGAGTCACACTGGAGCAGCTCTCCTGGCTGCTCTTACAAACAAGTGGATCAGTGGCTGACCCCGCACCAACTGCAGATCAGCAACTTGGTGTGTGACAACAGCAGCAATCTCATTGCGGCTTTGAATTTAGGAAAGTTGACACATGTACCCTGCATGGCGCATGTGCTGAATCTAATAATTCAGAGATTTTTTTTGAGTGTAAGTACCCAGGCTTACAGGATGTTTTGAAGCAGTCCAGGAAGGTGTGTGGGCATTTCAGGCGGTCTTACACGGCCATGGCACGCTTGGCCGATATTCAGCGGAGAAACAGCTTGCCGATGAGGCACTAGATTTGCGATAGCCCTACTCGCTGGAATTCAATGCTCCTGATGTTTCACCGCCTGCTACAACAGGAGAAAGCCTTTAACCAGTATCTCTACAACTACAGTAAAAGGATATGCTCTGGGGAGACGGGATTGTTCTGGCCGAAGTATTGGACATTCATGTGAGTGCAGGCTCATGCGGCCATTTGAGGAGGTGACAAACATGGTGAGTCGCAGTGAAGGTGCTATCAGCGACTTGATCCCATATGCTTTCTTCCTGGAGCGTGCCATGCGTAGAGTGGTGGATCAAGATGTAGAGGAGCATGACCAGGAACAGGAGAAAGAGTTGTGGGATCAATTACCAGCATAACCAGATGTTCCCTCAACACCTGTGGCAGCACAGAGGAGGGGGGAGGAGGAAGAGTCATGTGGGGAAGAGGAGTCAGATGAGGAAGGTTGTTTTTTTGAGGAGGAGGCAGAAGAACAACCGGAGCAGGCGTCGCAGGGTGCTTGTGCTGCTCAACTTTCCCGTGGTATTGTTCGTTGCTGGGGGGAGGAGGAGAACTTACCTGACATCACTAAGGAAGAGCAAGAGGAGATGGATAGTATGTCTGCATCCAACTTTGTGCAGATGGCATCTTTCATGCTGCTCAGCCTGTTGAGGGACCCCCGTATAAAAAAAAAACCTCAAGGGGAATGACCTGTACTGGGTGGCAACGCTAGTAGGCCATCGGTATATGCACAAAGTGGCAGTGATGTTGCCAACTTAGCTGAAGGCAGAAAGGATGCGACACTTGCACAACAAGCTAGCAAGTATGCTTTGCAGTGCGTTTAAGGGTGATGTCACAGCACAACAGAATAAAGGTGCCACTGCCAGTAATCCTTCTCCCATGTCCATGCAGGCAAGGACAGGACACTCCAGCGATCTCATTGTGATGTTGGACATGCGGACATTCTTTAGTCCAACGCCTCGCCTTAGCCCTTCTGGATCCAACCTCCACCAATGCCTCGACTGGCAGGTAGCCGACTACCTGAACTTAACTGCGGATGTAGACAACAGCGATTAACCCCTGGACTACTGGGTGCGCAGGCTTGACCGGTGGCCAGAGCTGTTACAATTTGCCATCCAACTGTCTTACCCTGCCTCAAGCGTCCTGTCAGTAAGGACCTTCAGCGCAGCTGGAGGCATTGTCGGTGAGAAGCGAAATCACCTAGGTCAAAAAAGGTCAAAAATTCAGGCAGATTCCTGAATTTTTAAGGCCGCTGCTAGCAGTGGCCGCTAATAAAACCAATAACATTTTTTTTCTGGTGTGTGTACATGCCTGCCTAATTTTTCTGGCTGCACTGCAGCTGCAACAACAAAACAAAAGGCATGTACATGTGTCAATTCCCCTTCGTGGTCATTACCTTGCCGCGATGAAGGAGCTTGCGTATCACAATGAAGCAATGACCGACGGCTATATGAGTGTGTCGGGGGGGGCACACCAAAGATAATAAGGCCGTTGCTTCATTGTGGACAGACCAAATTCGATCAGCTTGACAGTCACTGTTGTTCTATCATTGAGCTACCTCAGCCCGGTGACCATATGGGCTAGAAAGCCGCCATCACCTGCACTCTCGCCATGGTCCAGCACAGCCGTCACTACACAAACAACTGTTTGCCGTGTGTTACACAGTGAGTTTGGTCGTTTAGTGTGAATCAGTGCACTAATTACACTACCTGATTGATGTATACACACGCAAGATGTTTTAAATGATTTTTCCCCCAGGACTTTTGGCGTGTATCCCACTCCGCAGTCCCCCCCCCCCCCCTCCAGGTGTTAGACCCCTTAAAACATCTTTTCCATCACTTTTGTGGGCAGCTTAAATGTTTGTAGTGTGTTTTCAAAGTTCTATTGCGGTTCACGAAGTTCGCGCGAACCTGAACTTTTGGAGAAGTTTGCGTTCGAAGTTCACAAACCTAAAATTGGAGGTTCGAGCCATCTCTACTGTCACGTTGAAAGTGAACATGGAGCAATATGTCTGTATTTCTGCTTTATCCCCTCATATTTTAAAGTTCTACTGTTCTGGGGAACACTGGTACTTTGAGGGAAAAGTTTACAACCCTTGCTTGGAATGTAGAAGACCATAAGGCCTGGGACCATCTACAGAACATTGATTGCAGGCTCAAATACTCATCGTTTCTGCTAGCGTTTTGTAAAGCAATTTCAGCAGCAAGTGATTTTTTTTTTTAGCGCTAGTGATTGCAAAAGCGATTGTGACTATCCATTAGTGATTTAATTTTTTAAGTTCTGCAATGGATTTTGGGTAGGCTGTTGGTTTCTGGGTAGCACAAGAGCTGAAAAATTGCTATGAAATCACTATGTATAGCAACTGAAAAGCAATTTGCTGGAATCCGCAGCTTGAGGCCTGGGGCCCACTGGAGCATTTTTTTGTGATTTTGTAGTTTTGAAAAAAAACTGGCTCTTTTAAAAATACTTTGCTAATGCAAGTCTATAGTGGAGAGCCCACTAGAGCGATTACAATTTTGAAAATCACAGCATATGCAGAATTTTGTGAGCTTTTTTGCTTCAATGCAAAGTATGTGAGCTCGGGCAAAGCACGCCTAAATCGCTTTTGTTAGCAATTTGTATGTGATTTTCAAGCACTTGAACTACCCAGAATTCTCTGTGTACCTATAATGCATTGACAACAGCAGGGAACAGCAGGATTAATCCTGGGTAAAAGACAGGCCACCGCAAAGACCGAAAAGCTAACAAACTTGGTCACTGAGTAATTGAGTAATTATGTGTTATGGCTAGAAAAAGTGGGCCAAATACATACCCGGGCAATGCCGGTCCATCAGCTAGTGTTTAAAGGGAACGTAAACTGAGAGGCATATGGATGTTTCCTTTTAAACAATACCAGTTGCCTGGTAGTCAGGGGCGTATCTGGGTAATATAGAGCCCATGGAAAACACTAAAATTGCGCCCCCCCCCCCCCCCCAGTCAGAACCCCCATCCCCTCTAAAAACAGCCTCCTTTCTCACGTAAATGTGTTATATATGTTATGGTTGCCTATGTTTTTTGGCTCGGGATATTGCTGAAGTTCTGTTTTTGGAAATATCTCCTCTTATTCCCTCTCTGTCCTCTTTTTTTTTAACACTAAGCCAAGTGCGCCCAACATATATAAACTAAGTAGCCTTGTTCCCCAGATAACAGAATTAATCTGATCTGAGTCACAGGGGCAGGCATAGCAGTGCAACACAGGAGCAGGTATGGTACCCTGGTTGCTGTGGCGCCCATGGCAGGAGCCATGCCTGCACTCCTCTAGATACGCCCACGCTGGTAGTCCTGCTGATCCCTTTGGCTGCAGTAGTGGCTAAATCACAACCTAAAACAAGCATGCAGCTAATCCAGTCTGACTTCAGTCAGAGCACCTGATCTGCATGCTTGTTGAGGGGCTGTGGCTGACAGTATTAGAGACACAGGATCAGCAGGAGAGTCGGGCAACTGGTATTATTTTAAAAATAAAAATCCATATCCTTCTCAGTTTAGGTTCCCTTTAATAACGTTTAAGTAGATATGTTTTTAGAGTAATATGGTAGGTTTTTTTTTATAATGAGCATGACATCTTCTGCACCTCCCTTTACACATACAATATATAACAATAACATTTCTATAGCGCTTTTCTCCCATTGGACTCAAAGTCAATTATCTCAACTTCTGCAAGGTTTTTTTTTTTTTTTTTTTTACTTATTTCCAATATTTCCCTTAACATATGTAGTAATTTCATTATAGCATGTATGGAGGATTTGCTATTAACCACTAAAGTCGGCACAAAATTAGGCAACATTTTGCATCATTACGTGAAATTACAGAGGAATTACGCAAAATCAATTGCATGTCCAAACCATAATTACATAATTACGGATGGCCGTAATTATGAAACATTATGTGAAATTTCATTCATAATTTTGTGGAGTTACGCAATTATTTTTCGTAATTACGATCACTTCGGTAACGGAAATCAATCGGAATTTAATGTTTAATGCTGAAATTTGGCTGTTCTCAAAATTGTGTTCCACATATTGCAAGGCCCTAAACCAATTGTCTCAGCGTGATTGCTAAGTGCACCTTGGCAAAGAGCACCTTTCTTAGAAGTGGCTGCAGGTAGAGCCTCCAGATACATTTAAAGCGACAGCACATGCAGGGACCTTTGCATTATCAAATATTGCAAGGCCCAAAACCAAGTGTCTCAGCATGACAGCTAAGTGCAGCTTGACAAAGAGCACTTGTCTTAGAAGTGTCTGCAGGTAATGATGTCAATTTTTGTAATTAACCACTTTGTCCTCCTTAACGCAGTTATACGTCAAGGAGGACATGTGCGCTCCCGCGCCCGATTGCGCACATGCACGCGCGCACCCGGCTGCGGATCGTTAGCCCAGGAATCAATGAATCTGGCCATGGTGCCTGATCACTGATTCCTCTCCCCCGCAGAAAAAGCAACAGCTTCTCTCGGAAGCTTCGCTTTTTCTGTGCCCTATGTCCCTCTAAGCGTACATTGTACGCTTAGAGTGATGTCATGTAAACAAACTCAAGGTTGCCATCTTGTGGCCGGCTCCTCCCCCCGCCAAGCCCAAGCGTGAGGTGGGCTGCCTATATCTTTCCCGTTGCGCCGCACAGCCTGCCAGTGTTGCCAACCATTCACGTTATTTTTTACTGACAAAAGATTTTTACTGACAAAATTTTCCCACTAAATGCACATAAGAGACCGCTTTTCCCCAGTAAATGCACGTAATAAGAGACCGCTTTTCACCAGTAAATGCACATAATAAGAGACCGCTTTTCACCAGTAAATGCACATAATAAGAGACCGCTTTTCACCAGTAAATGCACATAATAAGAGACCGCTTTTCACCAGTAAATGCACATAATAAGAGACCACTTTTCACCAGTAAATGCACATAATAAGAGACCGCATTTCACCAGTAAATGCACATAATAAGAGACCACTTTTCACCAGTAAATGCACATAATAAGAGACCGCTTTTCACCAGTAAATGCACATAATAAAAAAATGCCTTTCACCAGCAAATGCACATAATAAGAGACAGCTTTTCCCCAGAAAATACATATAATGACAAACAGCCAGTGTCCCCAGTATATGTAGCCAGCCTGGACCCCCTTTAGGTAGTGAGTGACAGGGACCCCTACAGGTAGTAAATGACAGGGACCCCTACAGGTAGTGAGTGACAGGGACCCCTTTAGGTAGTGAGTGACAGGGACCCCTTTAGGTAGTGAGTGACAGGGACCCCTACAGGTAGTGAGTGACAGGGACCCCTACAGGTAGTGAGTGACAGGGACCCCTACAGGTAGTGAGTGACAGGGACCCCTTTAGGTACTGAGTGACAGGGACCCCCATATAGCTAGTGAGTGACAGGGACCCCCATATAGCTAGTGAGTGACAGGGACCCCCATATAGCTAGTGAGTGACAGGGACCCCCATATAGCTAGTGAGTGACAGGGATAGCTAGTGAATGACAGGGAGCCCCCCTCCCATAAAGCTAGTAAGTGACAGGGACCCCCGTATAGCTAGTGAGTGACAGGGAGCCCCCCCCCCCTCGTATAGCTAGTGAGTGACAGGGACCCCTGTATAGCTAGTGAGTGACAGGAGCCCCCCCCCCGTATAGCTAGTGAGTGACAGGGACCCCTGTATAGCTAGTGAGTGACAGGGAGCCCCCCATATAGCTAGTGAGTGACAGGGATCCCCCCATATAGCTAGTGCGTGACAGGGACCCCCGTATAGCTAGTGAGTGACAGGGAGCCTCCCAGTATAGCTAGTGAGTGACAGGGAGCCCACCGTATAGCTAGTGAGTGAAAGGGAGCCCCCCCCCGTATAGCTAGTGAGTGACAGGGAGCCTCCCAGTATAGCTAGTGAGTGACAGGGAGCCCCCAGTATAGCTAGTGAGTGACAGGGAGCCCCCCGTATAGCTAGTGAGTGACAGGGAGCCCCCCCGTATAGCTAGTGAGTGACAGGGAGCCCCCCCCCGTATAGCTAGTGAGTGACAGGGAGCTCCCTGTATAGCTAGTGAGTGACAGGGAGCCCCCCCATATAGCTAGTGAGTGACAGGGAGCCTCCCCTCCCCCCTCTCACCGCCGCCGTCGCTGCTGCTCCCCCCTTACCTTGCAGCCAGCAGCAGCCCAGCGTCAGACCTCAGGATCAGCGGCGACCCGACCAGTAAGAGCGGGCGCCGGATGCACCCGCTCTATATGCGGAAGTGATGTCACTTCCGCATATCAGTGCGGGCGCTGGGTCCTAGCGCCCGCACTATTGGTCGCCGCCTGATCGTGGTCTGACATGGCGGTGGCTAGAGGGAGGGAGGGAGGAAGTTAGCAGCAGTGGCGGCTAGAGGAAGGGAGGGAGTTAGTAGTGGCGGCGGCGGCCAGAGGGGGTGAGCGGCGGCCGGGCGGCGCCTGTCTAAGACAGGCGCCTGTGTGCAATGCACCCGCAGCACCCGCCCAGGCGTGGCCCTGGCCATACTGTTATGCTTGATAGCATGAAGCCGCCCATGTACAACTTTTTCCTCTGTGCTCAAATGGCTTCATGTTACTGGGCATGTGCTCATGTACCAGTACTAGCTCATGCGCAGTAACACTACTTTCTTACATGGACCGAAGTGCGGCAACAAAGAAGAAGAGAGTCCTGGACAGCAGCAGTGGGGGGTTGAGGAGGACATAAGAAGACTCTGGACCATGCAGAGGCTTCCTTCTATTTAGAAATGTATTTCATGTTTTTCTCCTAACAGCACTACTGAATCAGTGCATGGGCTTGCACCAGCACATGCACAAGGGTGCAGGAGCATGTGCATAAGCATGGGGTACGTGTGCATGAGGCAGTGGCAGAATTTAGTGCTGGACGTAAGTCTCATGTCCAGGAACCTTTAGGGTAGCTAAGTTGGACATGAGACTTAAGTCCTTGTTTATTAGTCATACAGCAGCTAACATCCTCTCACCCCATTTAGATGTTCATTTAAGGCATCTTAATGACATGTATTTATGCTTGCAGAAAATCTATGTATCCCCTTCGGATGTTGAATGTATATTGCTACCTGTTCCGACACCTTGTAAATAAACAGGACTGAAGTCTGCAGAAAGGCTGCACTGCTGAAAGCTTACTCTAATAAATGGTATCATCCTCATTCAAAACTTTTTGCTGAGACTTACGTCCAGAAACCAGAAATGGTTACCGTATATACTCGCATATAAGCCGACCCGCGTATAAGCCGAGGCACCCACTTTCCCCTCAGAAACCAGGAAAAATGATTGACTTGCGTATAATCCCCCTATCCAGTATAGCCCCCTCCAAAGTAGCCTGATGTGCCCCCAGTGCAAGTCAGCCCCTCTCTCTGTAGCCAGATTTGCCCCAAGGATGATACAGCTGTGTCTTAAAACGCCATTGATATGAGAGACGGGAATTGCAACACAGGAAGAATCCTAGATCATTGCACCACTGACACGTTGCTTGCACACTCCGATTTACAAGCCAGGGGACAGAGGTAGTCTTGACCCCCATATAAGCCAAGGGGGTAACTTTTCAGCACATTTTTTGTGCTGAAAAATTAGGCTTATATGCGAGTATACACAGTTAGCATACTTTTTACTGTACAAAACTGTTTTAATCAGTAGTTATAGTTTTCAGGATGTCACCACAGAGAAGAGAGGATACTTACTCATGGATCGGAATGATCAATAAGATGCGAATAAATCTAAGTTGATGCAGAGTAATGCAAATCTTGTATGCAAATTTATTTAGCTAGAAAATAGACCAATTGCATCCCACCAAGGCTGAATTCAATTGGTTCATTTTTAAGCTGCATACATTTGCTCACACAATTTTATAAAATTATGCATCAGCTCAGAATTATTAGCCTCTCATTGTCCGTCCCTTCTCATGGTGTGATGCGTGGTGTGCTGTGGACATCCATCCATGTTTATAGTGTAGTTTTAGTGCTGCTGAAGCAAATATGACCATTTTAGTTTACCCGTAATTTTCTACTTTAACCACTTTGTCCTCCTTGACGTATAAAAACGTCAAGGAGGACAGGCGCGCTCCCGCGCGCTCCTGCCGTCGATCGCGCGCGTGCACGCGCACTCCCGGCCGCGGAGTCGGTAGCCACGGAATCAATGTATCGGACTATGGAGCCCGATCATTGATTCCTCTCCCCCGCTGAAAAAGCGACAGCTTCTCTCGGAAGCTTCGCTCTTTCTGAAGCGGTGTCTCTCTAAGCGCACATTGTACGCTTAGAGTGACGTCATGTAAAAAAAATCGAGATTGCCATCTTGTGGCCAAAAAGTAAAACTACAAGTAAATGCCCAAAAACATTACAATACACCAATATTTCCCCAAATAAAACACTTTTATATCCCACCCTCCCAAAAATGCCCACATAAAATGTTTAATTAAAAAAAAAAAAAACATTACTATAAAAAAAAAAAAAACACATAAATATTTACCTAAGGGTCTAAACTTTTTAAATATCTATGTAAAGATGAAATATTTCTCTCTATTTTTTTTATAAGCTTGTAAATAGTGATGTATGCGAAACGGAAAAAATGCTCTTTTATTTCCAAATAAAATATTGTCGCGATACATTGTGATAGGGACATAATTTAAATGGTGAAATAACCGTGACAAATGGGCAATAACAATACGTGGGTTTTAATTATGGAGGCATGTATTATTTTAAAACTATAATGGCCGAAAACTGACAAATAATGAATTTTTTCCTGTTAAATGAATAATGAATGAATAAGTTAATGAATAACTTCCTGTTAAAATGCATTTACAGTAAAGTGGCTCTTAGCAAAATGTACCCCCCAAAGAAAGCCTAATTGGTGGCGGAAAAAACAAGATATAGATCAGTTCATTGTGATAATAAGTAGTGATAAAGTTATAGGCTAATGAATGGGAGGTGAACATTGCTCGGATGCATAAGCTGAAAACGACTGAGATGTTAAGTGGTTAACTGATGAGAACAGAGCCCGGACAAGGTCCTCCAGCACCCAAGGGTGAGACACTAAAGTGCACCCCTCCATCCCTCCCACCCCAGGCAGCCATCACACACTGATTGCTATTAGACTAAGAGGCGCCACAGGGCCCACAACCTCCCCAACACCTTAATATCTAGTTATCTGGATTGCAGTCACTGCCATGTATCCCCTTTTCTTATTTCTTTCTGCTTCAAACACAATTAGGAATGACAGCTGAATTAATTCTGCGCCCCTCCTACACTGCGCCCTGAGGCTGGAGCCTTGGCCCGGCCCTGGATGAGAACATTTGCAAAAATATATGGGCATGAGGAAACACATATTCACCTAATGAATTGAAGTCTGTGAGCATCACAAAACACATTTTCAAGAAAGTTCTAATGCAGCAACTTGGGTGGCCGCTTGTCCTGGACTAGTAATAGACGGTGCACCACCATACTTCAGAGCTAAACAAGGTTATCCGATGTACTTCCTACTAAATGGTAATGGTTAATTATAATCTTGGAAGAGGAGCCAATGTACATACTCCATGTCCAGGCGGTGAAGGAAACTCCTGTTAGCTGTCAGCCTTACTAGATTTACACGCAGAACATTCACATAAGGCTTCCAGGCATATTCACTTCCATACCTTCCCAGTAAATATTTTTTGTTTGCTTTAAGTAGCACACTGTCATCACACCCCATAGGGGACATGTGTACGCCAGTGCTGAAGTGGCTTTAGACTGACACCACCTCCCTAATTTTATTTTCAATGTCTTAGCCCTAGGTGTACTGGCCAACCCTCACCTTATGCATACTTAGTAGCGGTGGCTGTTTCTAGGTACATTGTTCCAGTTTTATTTCTTATCTTGATAAATCCGCCCCAACATGTTCACTTCAGATATAAAATCAAATACATTAAATAAGTAAATTTAAAAAAATAAAATAAAACTTCTCATCATAATTAGATGTTGAAAGTGACCATGGAGCAACATGTGTATATTTCTGCTTTATCCTCATATCCTAACGTTCTACTGTTCTGGGGAACACTGCTACTTTGTTGGAGAAGTTTACAACCCTAACTTGGAATTTCAAAGACCATAAGGCCTTGGACCATCTACAGAATACTGCGGCCTACTAGAGCGCTTATTTATTTATTTATTTTTTTATTTCGCAATTTGAGAATTGCTGGCACGTTTAAAAAATGTTTTTTTCTAATGGAAATCTATGGTGGTGAGCCCACTAAAGCAATTGTGATTTTATAAATCACATGTAATGAATAGCGGAGATGCCGCCGCGCGGTCTGTCTCCACGTTCAGACCGACGGTTTCCGCCCAGCAGCATGCGTCTGGTTTGCCTGGGCCTTCTAGTGCACACAGATGGAGAGCTACGCGCGCGTGCGCTAGAATGCAGGACCTTTATGCCAGCAGGAGAGGTATCAGCTGATTAGGACGATCAGCTGATTCCAGCGGAACTCCTGATTGGCTGAGTGGCTGGGGGCGGCGCTGAGGAGCACTGGAGTATATATACATCTTGCCTGTCAGTTGCTGGTTGTCTGCAGTTGCGAATACTTACATGTGAGCACTCAGACCTCAGTCAGATCCCACAGTGTGTTAGAACCAGGTGGACCTGGGAATTCACACTTAGCCAGATTACACTCTTGTTATTACTGTGTTATACTTTAGACCAGTTTCAGGGTGTTGAGTCCAAGGCTCTCACACCCAAGCTTAGGATTACTGTGTCATTGCTGTGTTATACTTTAGACCAGTTCTAGGGTGTTGAGACCAAGGACCTCACACCCAAGCTTAGGATTACTGTGTCATTGCTGTGTTATACCTTAGACCAGTTCCAGGGTGTTGAGACCAAGGACCTCACACCCAAGCATAGGATACTGTGTTATTCCTTAGACTAGTTCCAGGGTGTCGAGACCAATGTCTACCAGTTGCCAAACCTTGCCTGTACCTGGTTAACGAATCAGCCTTCTGTCTCTGTACCTTATCTGCTCGTGTGTTGCCGACCTGGCTTGCCTGACCCTCCTGGCTGTCACTTCCTCCGAGTGTTCAGCCTGTCTATACTACCCGACCCGTGACACTATTCCACCAAGTGTCGGTTAGCTGCAAGGACTCTTGCTCCTCAGAGAGTCCTACCTGCAGTGCAGCCAGTGGCCTCTACCCCATAGGAGTCCCCTGGCTGCAGTACAGTCTGATTACCAGTTTACCAGGGAATCACTGGCTGCCAGATTATCTCTATTAGGAGATAGTCCCTGCACAGCCGAGGGCCACCTGCTCCTCAGGTGGTCTCTGGCCAAAGTTATCTGTGTCTCCCGCCTCACGGGAGATAGCCTACAGTTGCACCAAACACTTACACTTCATTAGGTGTCCAGAGGTTAGTCATACTTGTATTATTGGTGATTCTGCAGATCATCCATAATCAGGTATACATCTGTATTGCTGATGATTCTGCAGATCATTAATAATCAGATTCTCTCTGTGTGCTGACACCAAACGTTACAGAACAGCAGACCTGAAAAACAAAATGGACGCACTTAACAGCCGTCTTGATGGACTAACCACCTCGGTGGAGAATTTCATCAGTGTGTTGGACGGCCAACAGACTCAGATTACTGCTTTGTCTGGGTCCATACAAGTCCTTCAAACGGCTGTGAATGCAGTGCGATCTCCTCCAGTTACAGACTTGCGTATGTCTGTACCCGAAAGGTTTTCTGGTCATAGATCTGACTTTCAGAACTTTATAAATCGAGTATTGTCTTATTTTGAGTTGAGACCCAATTTATCGGGAACTGAGGCACAGAGAATTACGTTTATTAAGACCCTTTTTGTCAGGGGACTCACAAACATGGGCATATAGCCTCCAGGCAGGGCATGAGGCTTTGTCATCAGTTGAGGAATGTTTTAAGGCCATCATTTACGATGATCCGGACATTGCTTCTACCTCTGAGCGGAAGCTTAAGACTTTACGTCAGGGTAAGGATCCGGTAGAAGTCTACGCAGAGGAGTTCAGGAAGTGGGCTGTGTCAGCTAGGTGGGGGACATTTGCTTTGTTAGACTGTTTCCTATCAGGATTATCAGACGCAGTTTCTGATCTGATGCTGGGACACCCTGAACCAAAATCAATTGATGGGGCAATCTGTTTAGCAGTACGGGTTGATCGCCGTTTGCGCTATCAGAAACAAACCCGGGGTAGGAATACTGTAAGATATGTCTCCTACGCCTCTCCTCCACCCGTTTCACCTCGGCCAGAGCCAATGCAAATTGGACAATAAAAAATTGACATGGGTGGAAAAGAATCGCAGGAAAACAGAACTCTGTTTGTACTGTGCAGAGGAGGGCCATAAGGTACAGAATTGTCCTAAAAAGTCAGGAAAAGCTGCCGCCTAGGTGTAGTCAGAGGTAATACCCTAGGCGCGCAGTTATTACCTCTAAACAATAATCGTCTGCTCCTTCCCTGTTCTGTCACATGGGAGGGTTAGACTGTTCCCACTGAAGCTTTTCTAGACTCTGGTTCAGCGGCTAACTTTATAGATTACGAGTTTGCAAAGAATTTGTGGATTCCCCTACTCCCGTTAGACCAACAACTTTTGGTCACTGCGGTAGATGACTCTCCTCTGCAAAGTAGACACCCCCTTTCTCAAACCCCTGAGTTGATGTTCAGTGTTGGGGTGCTACACAAAGAGAGTCTGCAGTTTCTGGTCCTGCGTATGGCCACCTCCTCCATTATTCTTGGCATGCCATGGTTACAACTTCACTCCCCTCAGATTGACTGGGCTTTAGGTCAGCTAACGAGCTGGTCTACCCATTGTCATCATCACTGTTTAGCAAAAGTAACCGTAGGAAACACCAAGATTCAGGTTAAAGGTGTGCCAACTCAGTACGCAGAGTTTGCTAACGTGTTCTGTCCCAAATCAGCAGATAAACTTCCCCCTCACCGTACCTTCGACTGTCCCATTATGCGAATGATCTCCGAGTCCCAGCCAGCATGGGAGGTGTGAGGTCATTCCATGTGTCTCTGTTGAAGCCGGCAGTGCACTTGGATTCCTCTCCCCCCCCCCCCCTGTGTTGGTTGATGACCCGCCTGAATATGAGATTGAAAAGATTCTGGACTCTCGCTTAGTGCAAAAGTCTGTGCAGTATCTGGTCCACTGGAAAGGATATGGTGTGGAGGAAAGAACTTGAGTGCCAGATTGTCGCATGCATGCGGAAGAATTAAAGAAAGAATTTCATGACTCACATCCTGGGAAGCCGGGTGGGAAGTGTCCGGAGTCCACTCTTGCTTTCTGATTCGGTACCTCTGCCTATCTGCCTACCAGTTGCCAAACCTTGCCTGTACCCAGTTACCGAATCAGCCTTCTGTCTTTGTACCTTATCTGCTAATGTGTTGCCGACCTGGCTGGCCTGACCCTCCTGGCTGTCACTTCCTCCGAGTGTTCAGTCTGTCTATACTACCTGTGACACTATTCCACCAAGTGTCGGTTAGCTGCAAGGACTCTTGCTCCTCAGAGAGTCCTACCTGCAGTGCAGCCAGTGGCCTCTACCCCATAGGAGTCCCCTGGCTGCAGTACAGTCTGATTACCAGTTTACCAGGGAATCACTGGCTGCCAGATTATCTCTATTAGGAGATAGTCCCTGCACAGCCGAGGGCCACCTGCTCCTCAGGTGGTCTCTGGCCAAAGTTATCTGTGTCTCCCGCCTCACGGGAGATAGCCTACAGTTGCACCAAACACTTACACTTCATTAGGTGTCCAGAGGTTAGTCATACTTGTATTATTGGTGATTCTGCAGATCATCCATAATCAGGTATACATCTGTATTGTTGATGATTCTGCAGATCATCAATAATTAGATTCTCTCTGTGTGCTGACACCAATCGTTACATCACAATCACAGGATATACAGCATCTTGAGAATTCGCTGTGTGCCCATAATGCATTGACAACAGAATGAAACTTCCTATTTCCTGTCTTCTGGATTGATCCAGGACAGGCCATAGATATTCAGAGAGCGATTTCTAAATAAATAAAGCAACAAAGTGCAAGGCAAAAATGGGCTTATAACTAAGTAAAGCTTCATGAGGTATTATATAATTAAGACACTAAAGATTACAAGGTGACCCAAAAGGCTAATGAATTGTGGGCACCAGGAATGGTCGGAAATGCTCATGTGCTATTCTGGATTTCCATTTTTCCGATTTCTGGTTTTCTGTTTTCTTGATTTCTGTATTTCTGATTTCCCAGTTTCCTACAATAATTTTTTCTGTCATTTTTTTGCATCAGGGAATGCAAAAAATGTAAATCGGAAAAACTGAATATTGCCATTGGTCCATAATTACTGCGGTAGTTTGATTTTTGCTGAAAAATCCTGCGCTCTCTGATTGGTCTAACGCTTTCAAGTTCTGTAATTGGGATAAAATGAATGCATTATGGGAAATCAGATTATCATTTCTTTTGTGTCCGAATTTCGATTGGAAATGCCGATGTCCAATCGGAAATGCGAGAATTTCAACTAGTTTAAAAAACAGACATCCATAGCAAACAAATTCAAAATAGCACCACTTCACATCAAAGCGTAATAAGGTATCTTTACTGATGGACACGGAAGCCATGGAAATTCAAGCAGCCAATAATATAACAAATAATACTTCTGTAAAGTTCCGTAGAGAAATGGCAATTTAGAGATCCACACTATAATGTAGGCAGACAGCGCTCACCAACACAGCCTATAGATGCAGCACGGCTGGGAACCAAAGTAGGTAGTAAGCACTAAAATGAGTAAGGGCTTGTTCACACTAATGATTTCGTTCTTTTTTTTCTTAGCGCTGGCAATTTTAAAAATCACCTTAAAGCGCTAGTGCACTGTTGCTCCATGTGAGGGTTTTCACATGAGCGATGATCTTTCTTTCCAATCTCAAACGCGGCTCCTGCACCATTTTCTGAACGTTTGCTCTTCAATGCAAAGTGTGGGGAAATCACAAAGCGCTTGAAAAAGCACTTTGAAAAGCGATTTCCCGAGCGCTTTTATGAATTGATACATAGGCCTCCATTCATAAACAGCAGTGCGATAAAAAAAATCTTGTTGGGAAAATACCGCACTCGGTATTTTCCCGGTATGTGTGCTAATTCATAAAGATTTCCCCAGCTGCCCTTGGAGGTCGGTAAATTACCGCAGCCCATTGAGCGGTAGAGTAGAGCAGTGTCTCGATTCCCTCTTTGCCCTGCAGAAATGAATCACACAGACGGCTCTCTCTGGCTCTCTCCACTGATGACTCAGACAGATGAGTCACACAGTCTTTCCCTGCCTGCAGAAATGACTCACACAGACGGCTCTCCCACTGATGACTCAGACAGATGACTCACACAGTCTTTCCCTGCCTGCAGAAATGACTTACACAGACGGCTCTCTCCACTGATGACTCAGACAGATGAGTCACACAGTCTTTCCCTGCCTGCAGAAATGACTCACACAGACGGCTCTCTCCACTGATGACTCAAACAGATGAGTCACACAGTCTTTCCCTGCCTGCTGAAATGATTCACACAGAGGGCTCTCTGGCTCTCTCCACAGATGACTCAAGCAGACTTCGGCTCTCTGCACTTTGCATTAATCAGAGCTGTCAGAGCTGTCAGTAACTTGTTATCGCCTCACTAGAGGTGTCGGTAACTACCGCCAGGCTTACCGCTTGTTTCAGGCTTTATGAATTGACATTTGCTGACAATTTACTGACATGTGTTGTCGGTAACTGCAGCCAAGTCGGTAATTTATCTCCCTGGTCGGTAATGTTAGCTTTTCATGCGGTAACAGCCTTTATAAATTGACATTTTGCTAAGTGGTCGGTAAAGTTTGCTGTTTTCAGCATTACCGCATGAGGTAATGCTTTATGAATCGAGGCCATTGTATTTATTCATTTCCAGGTCAAAGAGTTCACTTCCTGCCTGACATCAGGAAGTGAACAAATTAATCGATGAGCAAAAGTGCTTAGAAAAGCGCTTTAAAAAGTGCTCACAAAATTGCCTGCACTTGTGATAGCACTGGAGATTTGTAATGTAAACAAGGCCTCAAGATATGAACTGCAAAAAAGAGCCACTTACCCAGGGCTGGAACTAGCTGTACTCTGTGACTTGACCTAACCACCTAAACTCACGCATTCCACACTGCTGTGCTTCCTTGGAGATAGCAAGTAGGGACTGCAGGGAGACTGTGAAGTGGCTGTGCAGAAAAATGTCATGACATGTTTTGGACAAACTAGTCCTTAAACATCAGCAGGGTTACTCGGGTAGTACTTTATAATACCCGCCCGGATTCGGATCCAGGTACCCAGATATCTGGATCCGATTCGGGTACCCGGATCCGACCTTGCGGATACCCGAGTGAATTCGGGTATCCGACCAAATTACCCGCGGGTACCCGACCTATTCGGGTATCTGGATAGAAAAACCGGAAGTGCCCTTTAAATAGCTTTAAAAAGGGTTTTTAGGGTAAATGATGCATGTAGCATCATGTTTTTTTAAAGGGAAACACTAATTTATTATTTGGTGGACATAAAACAAAAAAAACAAAAAAGCTGTCAATTAACATCAGGACTAGGTTCCAGACAGCGGTCGTGCAGCCCACATTGGGCTTGATTTATTAAGCGGTGCTAACCTACTTAGCACGTCTAAAGTCTTTAGACGTGCTAACCAGGGTGCTAAGTAGGTTAGCACCGGATTTCTCAATCAGATCGTGCGCAAAGTTTTGCACGCAAAGTTTTACGCGCGCAAAGTTCTATGCGCGCGCTAAGTCCCATAGGCTTTAATGGGCACTTCGCGCGGAGCACCCTGCGCTCTGTGCAGTGCGCGCGCAAAACTTTGCGCACGGTACTTTGCGCACGATCACTACTTCTCACATTTCAACTGAGTTTAGACGTGCTAAGGGCCAGTGCTAAAGTTAGCACCGCTTAGTAAATCAAGCCCATTGTGTCCAAAGTCCAATCGCACAACTGGGACATGACAGTTTTCAGCCCAGACACCTCCAAAAAATGACACCGCAATTGTGTTTTGGGTTGAATATAGGTGGTGGTATCAGCAGCAGTGGCCTGTGGCACCGTGGCGGTGGGAGCCAGCGCCAGCTTGCTTCAGCCTCTTGAACGCCTCATGCTCAACAACATGTTTTTTGGCCAGATGGGTGATGAAGCTGGAGGTGCAATACTTGTAGGGGTCACAACCTCTGCTCATCTGTAGTTTGCACACATTGCATATGGCAAACTTGCTGTCCAATGAGGGCAGAGTGAAAAAACACCAGATTGGGGAGGTGAAGATTCCCCTGCGGCCTGAATGGGATGCTGTGGCTTTTCTTCCTGTGGCGGTTGGGGGTTGAGTAGTGCGGCTGGTGGTAGTGGCAGAAGGATGTGGTGGGTCCCGCATTCCATGCCCACTGTCTGCAATGCTGATCCTCCGCGCCAAACCCACCGATGCATCCTCCTCCTCAGAGTCAGAGCTGACATCCCCATCCTGTGGATGGTAGTCACGGTCCTTCATCCCATCATCAACATCATACCCCCCTCCTCAAAACCCAGAGCATCCTCCTCAAACTCCTTACAGCTAACAGCCCTGAGTTCAATCGTAGCTCCTGGAGCGAAAAGCTCGCTGACTGAGGGTAGGCTGCCCGCTGGGGTCGACACTGACACGGCAGACCTTCTGAGGGTGGCCGTAATGTTGCTCCCTGTCCTCTTGCCCTTGCTGCCCCTCCCCCGGCTGCCGGTGCCAGCAGACATAGTACAACTTATACATGATGATGTCACCAGATGATGTGGGGTACTTTTACTTTAATGAAATTGGAGTTGGACTTTAAATCAAATCAGGACGGAGTGACAGACCGCAGAGTAGAGGACAGACAGTGCACACTATCTGTCTAACTGTCACACTAACAATGCTCAGCACAGCAGCACTGCAGTAATCTGTAGTAAGCTAACACAGTACTATGCTCTAACAACTAACTGCAGTACTAACTAACTATATAATACAATACAATAACACAGTAATCCTCCTATTCTCTAACCTATACTGTCCTGCTGACCTGCACAGCACACACAGACACAGACAGGACCTAACTGAGTGAATGAAATCAAACAATTACACTAGCTAGGTAAAAAAACAATAGAACAATAGTGTAGCGAAGGTGTTTAGCACTCAAAGCTTTAGGTTTATCACTGTATTCAGGCAGCACTTGCTAAGCCAACAGCACTGGAGCAAGTCTGTCAGTGACCAGCCAGCCAGCCACACAAGCAAGAACGATCTGTCTCATCATGCACCCCTTCCTTATTACACAGGGGGGCTGGCCAGAGTTCCCTTCTGTGATTGGGTGCCAGGGCTTAGGCTGGGAGGCCTCTGATTGGCTCAATGAGGTCAGGTGGAGCTGGCCAGAGTTCCCCTTTGTGATTGGTTGCTAAGGCTTCTTCTGGGAGCCCTCTGATTGGCTGGGAGCCCTCTGATTGGCTCAATGACATCATCTCCCTTGTTATAGTACCCAGATCCGGATATCCGCGGGTACCCGCAGGTATCCGGATTATGCGGCCAGATACCTGCATAGAGCTATCCAGATATTGGCCCAGGTATCTGGATCTGGATCCGACCCGGATAGCGTAAAAATGGATCCGGATGAGCATCCCTAATCATCAGCTATGATTGAGGATTAGTTTGTATGTCAGCCTGTTGATGTCAGCTGTGTAGATGTGTATGGAGTTTTATTTTGGATACGCCCTTTAATAAAGAAGTCTAATGGATAAGTGCGGACCTTCCTCATTTCTGTCATTGATGTGTGGGTGTTGCTGACCCGGTCGAGCACTGTCCTGGGATGAAGAGGGGTGAAGCGGTCTTTCTCTCTTCATTACTCCACTCACCAATCACACAGGCCCCTCTCCTGCCATCACTATAATGGCAGAGCTCTGTGAGCTGGTCTGAAGCTGATTACATTGGCTCCTGGCCCAGTCATCTATGTGAGCCAATATCATGTACCTTTGTTGGAGGAGACAGGTGTGCTGAGGACAGCAGCCCCTGCGACTTATTAACTGGATGCCCTGAAATGGGTACAGGGGTACCCAGTGAACAAAGGGCAGGAGTGCTAGCAGGACCGATGGCGTGACGCCTAGGCGTGTGACCAAGGAGGAACTAAAGCATTCCCATGGGCTGAGTCTCGTACTGCAGGGACTCAACCAACCGATGGACCTAGAAACAAGCGGAGATCCAGTAATCAGGTAAGTATGCAGACAAGCAAGAGTCAGCAACGGTTCTGGTCCTCGAACAGCCAAGAGGATGTTAACAGAGCAGGTTCTCAGACAGGCCGGGTTCAGCAACAGAGCAGGTAGTCGTACAGAGCAGAAGTCAAAACCAGAGTGGACAGTCAGATGGGCCATGATCAGCATCAGGAATCAGGAAACAGGAATCAGGCAGACACTAGGTCACTTCACATGAGTAACACACTTACAAGCTGCAATACTACAGCACTGGAGAGTGGCACTCTCCAGACTTCAATAGGTTGTTTGGCACAAACTACGTAATACGTCAAATGCATATGCGTACGTCAGAACACAATGATGTGTGCGGAGCTATGCCATGCCGTGCAAGACAGCACGCCATCACGCGCACATCCATACGCACGCGCAATAAAACATGTACATAACAGATGACCGTTAAGCACGTGCGCGCATAGTGACACCCCAGCAGCAGCGTACCCACCACAGCACGCACCCCAAGCACCCCCACGTCAGCCTTGGTAGGAGCCAGACGAAGTGTGCCAGGTCGCCTGCCGACACTCGTGTGTGCCAGCCGCCATGTCTAGATGGGTAAGTGACCATGACAGCCAATAGGATTGCTGGTCAGGAGACAATGAAATCGGCTACTGACCAGCTCACAGAGCTCTGCCATCATAGTAACAGCAGAGTAACGGGCTTGGGGCAAGAGAGATATTGGAGAGAGCGGTGGGTCCACACGGCGCAGTAATTGAAATCTACACTTTGTGTTTAAAGTGTTTTGCACTATAGTGTACAAAACCAGACTGTAAATACAGTGGCTTGCAAAAGTATTCGGCCCCCTTGAAGTTTTCCACATTTTGTCGCATTACTGCCACAAACATGAATCAATTTTATTGGAATTCCACATGAAAGACCAATACAAAGTGGTGTACACGTGAGAAGTGGAATGAAAATCGTACATGATTCCAAACATTTTTAAAAAATAAATAACTGCAAAGTGGGGTGTGCGTAATTATTCAGCCCCCTTTGGTCTGAGTGCAGTCAGTTGCCCATAGACATTGCCTGATGAGTGCTAATGACTAAATAGAGTGCACCTGTGTGTAATCTAATGTCAGTACAAATACAGCTGCTCTGTGACAGCCTCAGAGGTTGTCTAAGAGAATATTGGGAGCAACAACACCACAAAGTCCAAAGAACACAACAGACTGGTCAGGGATAAAGTTATTGAGAAATTAAAAGCAGGCTTAGGCTACAAAAAGATTTCCAAAGCCTTGAACATCCCATGGAGCACTGTTCAAGGGATCATTCAAAAATGGAAGGAGTATGGCACAACTGTAAACCTACCAAGACAAGGCCGTCCACCTAGACTCACAGGCCGAACAAGGAGAGCGCTGATCAGAAATGCAGTCAAGAGGCCCGTGGTGACTCTGGAAGAGCTGCAGAGATCTACAGCTCTGGTGGGGGAATCTGTCCATAGGACAATTATTAGTCATGCACTGCACAAAGTTGGCCTTTATGGAAGAGTGGCAAGAAGAAAGCCATTGTTAACAGAAAAGCATAAGAAGTCCCGTTTGCAGTTTGCCACAAGCCATGTGGGGGACACAGCAAACATGTGGAAGAAGGTGCTCTGGTCAGATGAGACCAAAATAGAACTTTTTGGCCAAAATTCAAAACGCTATGTGGGGCGGAAAACTAACACTGCACATCACTCTGAACACACCATCCCCACTGTCAAATATGGTGGTGGCAGCATCCTGATCTAGGGGTGCTTCTCTTCAGCAGGGAAAAGGAAGCTGGTCAGAGTTGATGAGAAGATGGATGGAGCCAAAAACAGGGCAATCTTGGAAGAAAACCTCTTGGAGACTGCAAAAGACTTGAGACTGGGGCGGAGGTTTACCATCCAGCAGGACAATGAACCTAAACATAAAGCTAGGGCAACAATGGAATGGTTTAAAACAAAACATATCCATGTGTTAGAATGGCTCAGTCAAAGTCCAGATCTAAATCCAATCGAGAATCTGTGGCAAGATCTGAAAACTGCTGTTCACAAACGCTGTCCATCTAATTTGACAGAGCTGGAGCTGTTTTGCAAAGAAGAATGGGCAAGGATGTCAGTCTCTAGATGTGCAAAGCTGGTAGAGACATACCCTAAAAGACTGGCAGCTGTAATTGCAGCAAAAGTGGGTTCTACAAAGTATTGACTCTAATTACGCACAGCCCACTTTGCAGTTATTTATTTGTAAAAAATGTTTGGAATCATGTATGATTTTCGTTCCACTTCTCACGTGTACACCACTTTGTATTGGTCTCTCACGTGGAATTCCAATAAAATTGATTCATGTTTGTGGCAGTAATGTGACAAAATGTGGAAAACTTCAAGGGGGCTGAATACGTTTGCAAGCCACTGTACATTTAAATACATTTTTTCAATTCACCTCCAGGTTTGTCTGCACTTTCTGAGGAAGGGGATCTGCCGTGGCCCCAAAACAGTTGTCATGTATATGTGCTGATGAAGCAATAAACAGAATTGTTTGCATCTTGAAGCTGGTGTGCTAACCTGAACCTACATTTGACTGTTTACGTATCGGGTACTTGGGCTTAGCATCTACAGATTATGCACTCCTTGGGTAAGGTGTGCCACCTCTACAATCTCTTTACACCCTCCAAGCCCTTTGTGCCCTGTGAGAATCCATGTTCCCATTCACCACTCAAAGTGTCTGTAATCAATGAGCCCCGGCATCAGAGAGATGCTGGGGGTTATTGAAAAAAGTAAAAACATACACACTATTTCCTGTGTACTGTGAACAGTACACGTTTTAAAGTGGGGGACATCTAGTGGCCAAAAAGTAAAAAAAAAAAATGACATGCATTAAATTAAATAAAAATAAATCCCCCATAAATTAATCCCTTTACCTCCCACCCTCTCAGATGTACGTCATGAGGGTATATTACTGTTATCTTTGCAAATAAGGGCTTGTAATTAGTGATATCGTGTAAATGAACAACAAAACTGAAAAAAAAATTACACCTTTATTTGAAACTAAAATATTGTTGTTATATCCTGTACTAGGAACATAATTTAAACATTGTAATAGCTGGAACAAATGAGCAAATAAAATGTGTGGGTTTTATCCACAGTAGCATGTTTTATTTTAAAACTATAATGGCTGAAACCTGAGCAATAACGATTTTTTCCATTTTTTCCCTTATTATTCTCATTAAAATGCATACAGAATAAAATAATTCTTAGCAAAAAAAGTACCATGCAAAGAAAGCATAATTGGTGGCAAAAAAAAAAAAAAAAGAATTTAGATCATTTTGGTGTGATAAGTAGTGATAAAGTTATTAGCGAACAAATGGGAGGAGCGTTGAATTGTTAAAATTGCTTTGGTCCATAAGGGGAACACCACCTCCAGTAATCAAGTGGCCATACACTTGCTAAATATCCGCACAGCTCGGGTAGGTGATGATGCACACTGGCAATCTAGGCACACTCTTCAGCTGTTCAAAAATGCTAACATTTTACCGCAATTACATTACACTGCATTTGTGTTTTCTTGTGTGTTTTTTGTGTATGATTTGAAATGTGTTTGCGAGTATCTAACACACAATGCAAAATAAATTGAATTCAATCTTTTTCAGCATGCCCCCCCCCCCAAGAAAAAAGCTTAACTTGGCAGGTTTTTTTACCCACAACGCAAATGGAAAAATGTAAACATGAACAAAGGCAAAACATAACAGAAGCACGAGGGTCCCATTGCTATACATTGCAGTTACGGCTCTTTGCATTTGGGGCAAAATGGAAAACCAGATGTGATTTCAGCAATTGTGCACCCGGCTCTACACATGGTGGAATAACAGCACCTTGTAAGACCAATCATCAGCTGCACAGAAGAAGCCTCAGTGCCACAGTGGAGGAAACAGGAAATCATTGTTGCCCTGTAGGATAATTGTGCAGGAAAGGAAAGTACAAACATCAGCGATACATTTGCCAAATATCCGCATAGCTCTGACAGGTGCTGATGCAACGTTACTGGTGGAGACGTCTCTTCTGTGCCAAGTGTGACAACAGGCCAGTGCCCTCCGGGTACATTTACTGGTATATATTGAGGGATGGAGCTCCATGGAAAGTACAGTCGACTGAGTGCAGAAGCCACCAAAGCCACTACACCAGTTATTCCATCATGAAGATCGCCGTTGTATTATTGATTGTGGCACTCAGCTGCTTTGGTAAGACCGTTACTATTTTATTATGTCTCTTTCCTTTCTCTTCATTTCACCTCTTAGGAGTATGTGCTGTTACTATAGTTTGCATTTCAGAGATGATACTATGCCTCTCTGGGGGACATTTATCAAGAGTGTCTGAGACAAAAAATTGGTAGGTTTTTAGAAATCTGTGCAGAACTGTCTCAGACATCTTAAGAAATCACAAAATTGTGCAATGTCCTCTTAAATCGTTAGGAAGGAGTTTGGAAGGTCTCTCAGACAGTGCAGTGTGTAAGGGAATTTGCTGTTGCCGAAGTTACCAATACTTCTGCTGTATTGCATTAATGCCCAGTACTGGAAGGGTTAAGCAAGGAACAGCTTCACAGGACACCCGGCAGCAGGTGGGGGGGCACTTCACAAATCATGCCTAGCCTGCACTGCTGCACTATCTGTAGAACTGCTATTAAGCACTTCTCAATTTGCAGCAGTTTAGAGATGGATGCAGTTGTAGAAATTCACGCTAAGCTGCCACTATTAAGTAGGAATTAAGAATTTTCTAATTATCATACACAACAGTTCCCCTGCTGGTTACAACTGTTTAAAAAGAAAAAAAAACTGTCGGTAATGCTTTCATAAATCTGGCCCATCCTCTGGATCCAACTAAAGATGTATCTTGCAGGAGGAAAATGTTAATACTTCCCCACCTCACTTGCACCATTCAAACTCACACAACTGTCATTTATGTTACTAAAATACATAGCTCTACAGAGTACTACAGAGTACAGAGTCATGTCCCAGACTGCCCCGATGATCATTCTAATCCCTGCTCTAGTCTATGGCCAATCTGTTGAGAAAACAATTTATCTTATCACTGATTTGGGGATGTGGGAGGAAACCAGAATGGGCAGAGGAAAATCACAGATACACATGGGGAGAGCATACAAACCCCATGCAGAAAGTGTCCTGGCAGAGATTTATATCTGGCTGAGCTCCAGAGTGCTGTCCATTGACCACCTTGCCACCATTCCACAAACAAATATAGTATTTAGCTAGTATTAAGTAACATCCATCACTGGGGAGTAGCTACAGAGGGGGTTATTCTAACCCCTAGAAAGGTTCTAGCATGGTAAGCAGTACGTTTTTTGGTGGCATTCACTGTGTTGAGGATGAATGAAGCCTCAGGCCAAATGATTCTACTGTTAGTTTTAGGCCTTTTTCTGTGGTTACCCTTCCAACATGCCGGAACACAGTTTGATTTCAGCACAGAAGGGTCTCCATGCTGCCTCCAGGCTGTACTTCCAGCAAATAATGATACAGGAACAGGAGCTCTCATGGGAAGACAGGAAACCTCACAAAGAAAATCCTTCACCGATTGGGCTGAACAGGAGGATGCGCTCCTTCAAGGCAATGAGGGGCTCTAGCTAGGGCATTAGCAGCTACTGGCAGAGGTCTCCGTGGTGGCATTGCCAAACTACAGGTAGATGTAAGTGTTTAGAATCTGAATATCATGTCACCCTCTGCCTGCTGTATTAAGCAATGCTTTAAAATAAGCACTATTCTATTATTATTTAGTATTTATGTAGCACCAACATCTTCCGTAGTACTGTATAGAGTACATAGTCTTGTCACCTAACTGTCCCTCAGAGGAGCTCACAATCCCTAACCGTATGAGATTCTGTAGGTAGGGGAAATGGACAGTAAATTTTTCTGTAATAATTAGACGGCTGTATCTGGACCTTGTTTTTAATGAAAATGAATCTTTTTTTCATTTAGTGCCGACCACCAAAGCATGCAGTGGGAATAAAGTGTCGGTAAGTCAGGAGTTCTTTTACAAAACTGAGTTTCTTTTACAAGCCATTCATTAATAAAACATATATTTCATGAACTGATTAGGCTTTAACGCAATCTTGTATTTATATAGTTGGGAAAGTCCTTGCAAATGGAAGAAAAAAAACGTTTTAGGGCTGGAATCCACTAGAGCGATTTTGTGAGCGTTTAGGGAGTGATTCAAACCGCTAGCTATTTCCCTAAACACTCAGCTAATGTTAATGGATGGGCCAAATTCCACTGGAGCGATTGCGATTACCAAAATTGCAAATGCAGGACGTGCAGCATTTTTGAGCGTTAGCGATTAGCGTTTCTGCAACAAAAACTATATAACCGCTGGCATAATCGCTCGTCAAAACCTGCACAGAGCGATTTTGCTAGCGTTTTTACATTACTGCACACTGTAACAAAATTTAAATTAATTGAAAGGACCAATCAGAATTAAAAATGTTAATCGCTAATCGATACACAACCACTGGCAGATTGATTATACTCTTTAAAAATCGCTACCAAAAACGCTCACGAAATCGCTTACAAACTGCTCATACAAAACACTAGCGATTGCGATTAGCGATAGCGTTTTGCAGTGGGTTCCAGGCCTTAATCTCACAAAGGGTGGTCCACCACAATCAAACTTGACACTCAACAGATGCTATAGAGACTGATATTTCTTGTAGAAACCACAACATTATTGCAGTAGCAAAACAGCTTAGGTTACCTTATTGACACAAAATAAGTAAAAATATGATTCTTTTCTAAGTAAAAATGTATCCGAAAATTCAATCTTCACAGGTATCACAATGGCACAATTTATTCTTCAATACACAAAGAGAATATACAGTATTTCTGGCTTGACGTTGTGAGTAGATCATTAGCATTAATTTACATTAAATCCCAATTTAATATAGATTGATGTTAATGATCTACTCATAATGTAAGCAGGGCCGGTCCTGGACTTTCTGCTGCCTGAGGCAAAGATCGTAAAGGCGCCCCCCCCCCCCCCCCCCAATATTTCTACATAACATTACATCCCCCACACAACCGACCGTGTCCGTGAAGGAAAGCCTGAGTGACGCAGCAAAGTGAGTGACTGACTCACCAGGGATTGGGTCTCCCTCCGGGTCTGGCGGCGGCGAAGGGCGGGCATCCGCATCCAGCATGCATCCTGCACTGGCAGGGGACAGACGGCTGCGGTCTGCGGCGGGCATGCTCCATCTCGGATCTGAGGGATCTCAAGCTGGGCCAGTGAGCGGCGGCCGGCGGCAGCCAGCCAGCCTCATCATCATCATCATCGTCACGGTCACGTCGGCGGCGCTCGGTGCTCAGTGACTGACCATGACAATCAGCCGCAGCCAGGGCAGCAGAGCGGGCGGCAGCCGCCGCCATCAAATCAGCAGGCTTAGGCACTAGGCAGCGTCACCAGCGTGCAGCCTTGGAGGAGACAGGAGAGGCTGCAGAGCTCGGAGTCGTCGGACTTGGAGGCCGGCGGCAACAGTGCAGTTTCTAGGCTAAAATGCACCCAGGGCGAGGGAGTAAAAATTGCGCCCCCCCCCCGGTATAGGTAGCCAGCTATAGGTCCCCCCCCCCCCGAGTATAGGTGGCCAGGCATGGGTGAGCCAGTAAAGTTGCCCCCAGTATAGGTTAGCCAGGTAGTTGCCTCCAGTATAGGTAGCCAGTATAGTTGCCCCCAGTATATGTTAGATAGGCAGGCACCCCCCCCCCCCCCCCCCCGCCCCGGTATAAGTTAGATAAGTAGGTGCCCCCAGTACAGGTTAGCTAGGTAGGTGCCTCCAATATAGGTAGCCAGTATAGTTGCCCCCAGCATAGGTTAGATAGGTAGGTACCCCCAGTATAGGTTAGTTAGGTAGGTGCCCCCAGTATAGGTAGCCAGTATAGTTGCCACCTGTATAGGCTAGCTAGGTAGGTAGGTGCCCCCAATACAGGTTAGATAAGTGCCCCCAGTATAGGTTAGATAGGTAGCTTCCCCCCAATATAGGTTAGATTAGGTCGCTGCCCTTCAGTATAGGTTAGATTAGGTAGGTGCTCCCAGTACAGGTTAGATTAGGTAGGTGCCCCCAGTATAGATTAGATAGGTAGCTGCCCCCAGCATAGGTTAGACAGGTAGCTGCCCCCCAGTATAGGTTAGATAGGTAGCTGCCCCCCAGTATAGGTTAGATAGGTAGCTGCCCCCCAGTATAGGTTAGATAGGTAGCTGCCCCCCAGTACAGGTTAGATTAGGTAGGTGCCCCCCAGTATAGGATAGATAGGTAGCTGCCCCCAGTACAGGTTAGATTAGGTAGGTGCCTCCCAGTATAGGATAGATAGGTAGCTGCCCCCAGTACAGGTTAGATTAGGTAGGTGCCCCCCAGTATAGGATAGATAGGTGCCCCCAGTACAGGTTAGATTAGGTAGGTGCCCCCCAGTATAGGATAGATAGGTAGCTGCCCCCCAGCATAGGTTAGATAGGTAGCTGCCCCCCAGTATAGGTTAGATAGGTAGCTGCCCCCAGTACAGGTTAGATTAGGTAGGTGCCCCCCAGTATAGGATAGATAGGTGCCCCCAGTACAGGTTAGATTAGGTAGGTGCCCCCCAGTATAGGATAGATAGGTAGCTGCCCCCCAGCATAGGTTAGATAGGTAGCTGCCCCCCAGTGTAGGTTAGATAGGTAGCTGCCCCCCAGTATAGGTTAGATAGGTAGCTGCCCCCCAGTATAGGTTAGATAGGTAGCTGCCCCCCAGTATAGGTTAGATAGGTAGCTGCCCCCCAGTATAGGTTAGATAGGTAGCTGCCCCCCAGTATAGGTTAGATAGGTAGCTGCCCCCCAGTATAGGATAGATAGGTAGCTGCCCCCCAGTATAGGTTAGATTAGGTAGCTGGCCCCCAGTATAGGTTAGATTAGGTAGCTGGCCCCCCAGTATAGGATAGATAGGAAGCTGCCCCCAGTACAGGTTAGATTAGGTAGGTGCCCCCCAGTATAGGATAGATAGGTAGCTGCCCCCAGTACAGGTTAGATTAGGTAGGTGCCCCCCAGTATAGGATAGTTAGGTAGCTTCCCCAGTATAGGTTAGATTAGGTAGGTGCCCCCCAGTATAGGTTAAGTAGGTAGGTGCCCCCTCATAATGGCGGAGGGGCAGTGGCGTAGCTAAGGAGCTGTGGGCCCCGATGCATGCAAGTTTTACAATGGGCCCCCCCAAGCACTCTATACATAACAATTGATACAGCGCACCAAAACCTGCCAATGGCAACTACAGTGTCAGAGGTGCAAGAAGGGGATGGGGAACAGTTTGTTAGTGATTACCACTATTCAAAGTATCTATAGAAGTCATTATTATAAGCACAGCACCAAAAGAGAGCTAATAATGCAGTTGAGGGAGGGCCCTTCGGGGCCCCTCTGGCTCAAGGGCCCCGATGCGGTCGCAACCTCTGCAACCCCTATTGCTACGCCCCTGCGGAGGGGGGAGCCGGAGCCGCGGTGAGGGCAGCCCGACCTCTCCCTCCCTCTCCCCCCGGGCCGCTCTCCATGCTCCCCCCTCGGACTTTAGGCAGCAGAGTTAGCGCGCAGGGAAGCGCTGCTGTACACAGCTGTTACTCACCTCCCTGGATCCGATCGCCGCTCCCGCCCTGCTGGTCTCCTCTCTGCAATGTAGCCGCTGCTGATACACACGCTGCTTCCTGTTTACACAGGAAGCAGCCGCGTATGTATCAGCCGGCTAGGCAGAGAGGAGACCAGCAGGGCGGGAGCGGCGATCGGATCCAGGGAGGTGAGTAACAGCTGTGTACAGCAGCGCTTCCCTGCGCGCTAACTCTGCTGCCTACAGTCCGAGGGGGGAGCATGGAGAGCGGCCCGGGGAGAGGGAGGGAGAGGTCGGGCTGCCCTCACTGCGGCTCTGGCTCCCCCCCCCCCCACTATCACAGCCACGTCATCTGGTGTCGCCCCTCCACTTCCTGTCGCCTAAGGAACCCGCCTCACCCCGCCTCATGGGCGGGCCAGCCCTGAATGTAAGCCAGAAATATATTCTGGCCATAGTTTTCCCAGCGCTGCTCTAAACAGAAATCCAGTAAAATATGTGGCTAAATGCCCCATCACTAGTCATTTATAACATAAAATTACATTCTCAATGAATGAAATGACATATGGGTCACATGTTGTGTGGGATGCTGACAGCTGAAGAGAAAATTGTGGCTACAGTAGGAGCAGAGCTCATTCAGTACACAGAGTGGGTGGGGCAGAAACCAAGCTCACTGTATTGAATTTGCTCTGCTCAGACACAGGTTTTCCGCACAGGAAGTAATGAAATAAGGGGAATATTACCAGTTACTTTTTCATTTATTCAGCAAGGACACTAAAGATCTGTGAATAAACAGATTTCATTTATGAATAAGCAGGATTAATAATTATCTTCTCTGGAAGCTGACTGTAAGCTGAGTGACTTCTGCTATAGTTACTTCAGCTATGTACTTACCGACTTAAAGAGACACTGAAGCGAGAATAAATCTCGCTTCAGTGCTTATATTCAGCAGGGGCACGTGTGCCGCTGCTAAACCGCTGCTATCGTGCCGCTAAACGGGGGTCCCTTACCTCCTAAATCCCCTCCGTGCAGCGGGGGATCACTTCCGCCGCAGCCCTGCCTCACGCGCGTCTGTCAGCGCGTATCTCCGCCTCTCCCCCGCCACTCTCAGTCTTCCTTCAGTGAGAGGGCCGGGGGAGAGGCGGCGATGCGCCGCTGATAGACGGCGCTGAGAGGCAGGGCTGCGGCCGTTAACCCTGCCTGAAGAGCAGCAAAATCTACGACCAAGTTGGTCGTTCATTTTGCAGGGGGGGGGTTTGGGGGTGAAGGGAGCCCCGTTCAGCCGCGGGATAGCGGCGTTTTAGCATAAGCACTGAAGCGAGATTTATTCTCGCTTCAGTGTCTCTTTAAAGGGCATCTCCAGTCAAAATGTTTTAAGCTAGCGAGGACAGTGCAAGGAAGAATTAGAAATCTCTGCCAGGTTCTATACCTGTCTGTCCCCGTTGCACTGATTTTCAGTTTTTCTCTATCCAGAGTTACAACTAGGGATGGTCAGAAATACAGATTTTTTATTCCAAAAAAATTCTGATTTCCGCACATGCTGATTACCGATACCACAAAATTCCGACAGATTTCAGATTTTTCTGGTTTCAATCTCTGCAGCAAGGGGGGGGGGGGGGGGGGGGGGACGGTTGCCATTTTTATTAATACAGTTAGGTTATTTAAAACAAATTTTTAACCCCCTGGCGGTATAAAAAATTCCACCAGGAGGCAGCGCAGCAGTTTTTTTTGTTTTTTTTTCTTATATCATGTAGCGAGCCCAGGGCTCGCTACATGATAGCCGCTGCTCAGCGGCATCCCCCCGCCCGCTTCGATCAGGAAATCCCGTTCATAGAACGGGATTTCCTGGAGGGCTTCCCCCGTCGCCATGGCGGGATGACGTCACCGACGTCATTGGGAGTCCCGAACCACCCCTCAGCGCTGCCTGGCACTGATTGGCCAGGCAGCGCATGGGGTCTGGGTGGGGGGCGCGGCGCGACGGATAGCGGCGATTGAGCGCGGGGCGGCGATCGGTGTGCTGACGCAGCTAGCAAAGTGCTAGCTGCGTGCAGCAAAAAAAAAATTAAACAAATCGACCCAGCAGGGCCGGAGAAAACCTCCTGCGCCGCTTACCCCGAACTACGTTCGGGGTTACCGCCAAGGAGGTTAATATAGTATCCATAATACTTTGCAGGTGTCCATAATAATAACAGACAAAATATCACAGATTTCTCGAAACAACCTTTCTACAGTATACTTCCGAATACCTCTTATTGGTGATTGGTCGAATACTTCAGAGTTAGAAGTATTGGACTAGTCACAGAATGTAGAATTTTTTGATGGAATTTGGATTTCTGTGGTAATTTTAGACCATACTACTGAGTTTTTCTGATTCTTGGGATTGTTTTAAAATTATTTTCTGATGGTTTTCTGATTTGTGGGGTAAAGTTTTTCATTCTTTGATTGCTCCAATATTAGTGAGTATTTCGGAATTTCGGACCAATCAGAGAATGCAAAACTTTATTACAGAAATTATGGAAAATCACAGGAATTTTGAACTAATAACAAGACTTGCAAAAACTTGATAGTTTCCTAAGCTTGTGATTGGTCTAAAATGACCACAGAAATCCAATTTTCTCTGAAAAATTCTACATTCTCTGTTTGGTTTAATGTTTCCGAGTTTTGTTATTGGCCGAGTTATGGTAATGTGGCATTCTGATCGATTTCTAATCTCCAAGTGTCCCGATTTCTGATTAGACGCTTTCCGGAAACTTGGAAAATGGTATTTTGTTGGAATTTTGTGACCATCCCTAGTTACAACTAGAGTTGAGGTAAAATGTCGCAGAATTTATGGTCAAAGGAACAGGTGTAGCAAAATACATTTCCCCTAATCCCTGCTCTGGAGACAATGATACGGAACTTGCCTCACTTTCGATCCTTGTCACAGGAACAGGAAATGGGGGAAACACTTGATTGATTTTGCTCCTACTACTTCCTGTGGTAGAACCTTCCATAGATCAGCCATTGTTTTCTTCTTTTCCCCTCCTCCCTAGCTCACCATCCTGAAGCCATGCTGATATCACCATTCCCAGAGTATAAAGCACTGGATAGGTAGACTCATCCAGTCAACCTGAGAGCAATGACATCCACCTGGCTCCAGGTCCAGGACAGTGAGTCAGGGGGAGGGAAGAGAGGTGATGGCAGGGGGCCTGGGCATGGAATGGAGACAACCTCATGTGGTACAGATCAGTGGGCGTATGGTGAGCCACATATCAAGTGTTTGTGAACCCACAAATACAGGATAAATATGAATTCACAAGTCCACTCACCCTGGCAACCCACCATCTCTACTTGGTTTCCATTTCTCCTGCTGGGGGATCACTAGCCTAGGGGTAAATATTTGTAAGCTTTCTCGGAGTTCAGATTTAAAATCACTTTATACTATCACTCTTCTGTGGGAACATAGAAGGGAAGATGAACATGTAGCCTGATATAAATGACTTTCATTGTCTAACATGCTTTGTTGATGTGTTGTTTTCAGAAAGAACAATTAAGTGTCATGGCTTCCGTTTATGTACAACTGTGTGTGACGATGCAGAATATCAAGGTAAGTGTTTCCACCACCCTTTTTCCATGTGCTGTTAAACGAGGATGCTTTCAATTGAATACGTAGAATGTTTTACTTTTTGTTGATTTACTTGGCTTTACACAAAAAACAAGTTTAAAAACCAAAGTCAGCAGCACAGAAAAATAGCTCTTTATTGAAACATGCAATTAAAACCACATGCCAAAAAAATGGGCTTAGACGCAGCTACAGCCCGCTGTTTCGAAGTGCAATACGTCTTTGTCAAGCTGCAAGTTTATGAGATTTTGGATTCGTGACCCTGGAGGGTATCAGGGACTTATCAACTACAGCACGCTCCATCTCCATTGGAGTGCTTGGTCTAATGACTTGTGACTAAAAATAAGTTTGAAATATTTTTTTGACAAGAAAAAATGAAATATTGTGAACAAAATGTTGCATTTGAAGTGCCATCTGCAGGCTCAACTGACTAAGCGCTGTCAGTGCAGAAAGAGGTCTAGTGGTGATACAGGGTGCAGACCCGGCTATGCTGTGGAGAACTAGAACCACTAATGGTTTTGTTTTATTGGGTTCAAGCCCTGTTTAAAATGTACTGCATTACCTTCTCAAAACAGAAGGGAATTGCAAGTGTTATCAATACAAGAAGCAACACAGATCACAGAAAGCATTATGAAATACAAATAATTGCCCTTGCCCTTTTGTTTGAGTCATTGTCATGAGAGCTTATTAAGCCAGGGGCGTAACAATAAAGCCTGCAAGGGATGCAGCAGGAGGCCTCGCGGGGAGAAGTTTATTTTCTCTGTCCGGAGAGACTGACAACTAAGGGCACAGAGAGAAAAAACGTTTTGCTCTCTGCACAATTGTTCTATTGACTGCTTCTGCTTAGCCACTGAAAACGAATCATCAACAAAGATTTGTAGACAATTCCTATTCAGTGTGCAGCAGGCTCTTGTGTACAGTACCAAGCCCCCAACCTCTCTACCCCTCCCCAAGTGCTCTGTACTGTAGTGATTTTGAAGGACTCTGCAGAGCCAGTTCTTCTCCATCAGAGAGGGACAGAGTGAGTGAAATAAGCTGAGGTTGGGAGCACACTCGTCTTTTCATTTTTTTTGTATGCATTTTCTGCACACCGTGTGTGTCTGTAGGTGTGAAAACATTCACGTTTCATCACAGAAGCGAATGTCATTGATTTAAAAAAATGTGTGTAGTGCTTCACTGCGGCCCTGCTGTAAACAATTAGGATTACTTCTTTCACCTGCCTTACGCAGTATAAGTATGGGGACTTTATTCATTAATACTCACCTCTGGAGAAGTGACGGTGGGATGCCGAATGCACAGCGTGAGGGAGCGTGTGGGGACACAGTAGCAGCCTACTCACCTCTCTGGTTACACAAAACGTTTTCATTGCTCCTCCTCTTGCTTGCTCTCTGATTTCTTTCCACTATATTAGAATGTTGTTTTGATGTACACAATTATCTACCATCAGGTCTTAGTGTTGGATAGTATCCATTATAAGTGTTGAACTTTACATTTGGATGCATTAGATTTATTGTAGCTTATGCATCAGGTAAAAACTGATTATTATACCGTATTGTAGGTTTTATATGTATGCATAGATTTGATAGTACACCATGCTCTGTGGTTCCCCATAGTTATTTGTTTTTAATTGTTTTTATGGAATTGCCTTCAATAAAGTTTGCGATATTTTGCTAGCAGCAGCATCCTGTTTATCTTTTTATGCTTTTAGCATGGATTCATGCTGACACTTATCATGGTGGATTTTTTGATACTTGTTAGGTGGCTCATTTTTGGGGGGTATTTCAGTGCTTTGCTGCTGTCTGTTTTTATCTGTATGGGGCAAGCACATTCTAGTGTGCACTAGCCAGTTGAACAACAATGGCTCTCAGTTTACCTGTACAGATAGCAAAGGATGGGGGGAAGGTGGCATCCAAAGTTTTGCAGGGGGGAGGAGTGATTTCTAGTTAGGCCCCCTGCATTAAGCACTGTATATAACTTTATTTTCATAAAATGAATCCACACAGGTTAATAAAATTCATCACCACCTTTCTGGTCTAATACATATTTTTTTTTGCAAAATGCATTTAACAGAAAATCAAAAAGTATTCCTTGAAAGGCGTTGAGAAGATTTAGATTTTTTTTACGTTTTAAGAAAGACTAGTTACAAAAGCCATGAAAAAACTATTATTCCAGCAGCTACAACAGCTCAAACACATCCTCCCATTAGTTGCTTGTGTGGAGCAGAACTTACACATGCGGTCTTGTGATGGATATGGAAGACCCTGATTTGATGGTTATGATCATGTGCTGAGGCAGGAGGTAATCACAGCAAATCAGAGCTTTACATTTCTATCTCCTGACCAAACTAATCACATGGTGTCTCATGAGGTCTGCTACACACCGGCAACATTACTTCCCATCATAACACTTCAGCCCAGTAACAAAATTCCCAACCTTTCACCTAAGTCTGGAAGCTTTTCTGTGTTCAGATTATAAAATGAAAATGCTGTTAACCTCTTGAGGACCGCAGTGTTTATCCCCCCTAAAGACCTGGCTGTTCTCGCCTTAATTGGCCTCTGCAACTTTAAGGCCTAGCTGCAGGGCCGCACAACTCAGCACACAAGTGATCCCCCCCCCCCTTTCTCTCCACCAACAGAGCTTCCTCTTAATGGCGTCTGATCCCCACACACAGACCCCAGTGTTCATTTATTTATTTTTTACAAATATTTATGTTCTTTTTTATTATTAAATGTACTTATTTATTTATTTTTTTCCCTAACCTCCCTCCCCCAAGCCAGCCAATCATGGCGATCGGCTGTCACAGGGTTCAGCCTATGAGAGCCAATCACTTTCCCATGTCCCAGGTGGTCAGCCTCTTCCCTTCTACAATACTTTCCAAGTTTTCTCTAATGATCTTGTGATATGTTTTCTCTTTTAGAAAGGACCAGTTGATGAATGTGCACTTAGGATGGTTGTGGGTCAAGTATCCCTAATTTTGGTAAGTAAAAAGACTTAGGTAGGCACATTTCTTGTGAGATATTTGAAAAAAAGTAAACACATGAACACTATTATTATTGATTATTTATATAGCGCTGACATTTTCCGCAGTGCTTTTACAAGGTGTCCTTCTAACTGTCCTTCAGAGAAGCTCCCAGTATAATCCCCAGTTCCCACCATAGTCAGTCATTGGCCTCAATTCACTAAGCTTATCTCTTGTCTTTAATAACGTTTCTAGAGTTATCACCATGGTGATGAGGCATGTGGTATTCAGGAAACATTTCACCTCAGGCAAACCTAAAGTTAACTCTTCTGTCTTTAAGTTAACTCTTCAATCCTTAAAATAACCCCAGAGCTAAAGACAGGCTGTTTATTAACTGCAAGTGAAAATAACTACAGAGGAGGTAAATTAACTACAGAGGAGGTAAATTAACTACAGAGGAGGTAACTTAAGGAATGAAGAGATAAAATAACTCTCTCACTGTGTGGAGATAAGTTTTCTCTTGCCGTATTATCTCCAGCATGATCTTAGTGAATTGAGGCCATTGTCTTATGTTCGTAGTGTAGTCTCGTGCCATTGTTTCTGAGTAGTGGATGGGCTAATTAATCTAATTGTAATGTTGTAAAAAAAAAACAGACCTGGAGAAAATCCACACAACCCCAGCAATAGTTGCTCCTAGAACTTGCCCATGCACAGTAATACCATGAAAGGTAGCTAGGGCAGGTCTAGTAGGGCGGGCAAACATTTGACGAACTGACTAGGTAGAAAGACAACATTGTATGATGAAGCCAAGCTGGCAGTCACTGGGGTCTTCATTATGACAAATTCTTCTACAGTTTTTATTCTGAGGAGAGTGTATGGATGGATGGATGCTTGATTGTTTATGCACCCGTCATGAAACCAGTAATTTCAGTGATGCCGGCAACACACACGACATAGCTTAATACTCGTAACTTATAAATTAGATTTTTAGGGTTCATCTGGAAGGTGAAGGTCGCAGATGTATCCAGGAATAGTACTGTATGTCACACCTCCCAAGTAACTTCTCAACTTTATGAAATGGTTAAAGAGGCATTGTATGGACATAAGTTAGAATGCTGATATTGTAAGGAGAACAGAGGCGCAAACAGAATAAAATATATCTAAAAAAATTCCTCGGGAGGCGGTGGTGGACTAATCTCCCCGAAGCAGACTGTAACGATTGCGGAATTATTTCCGTAGTCAGCGCTGACACTGCGGAAGTCCTCCACAAGCGTATAAAACGACAGAAACCAGCTTGGTGCAATGCACTTCTAGAGGGAAATTCCCACCGGCAGATTGAGCTAAGGAGTGCAGAGGAACAACCCCTCTGCACTACCACAGATGCCAGTTGGGAACTGTACGAATAGCAACAATGCAGAGCAAGATAGCACAGCGACAGAATGTATGTGTGTCCACCAATCTAGTCGCCACCCGGCAACGGTGAACACACAGCAGCACAAACCAAGTATGAATGCAATAGCAAGAATGGCGATTGCCAACATTGACACAAGACCGAGCAAGACAGAGCACGAGTGTAGCAAGAAAGGCACAGCAAGCAACAACGATCAGAACGCTAAGGAAAATAACAAATGCACTCGCTAAGCGTGGTCGCAGCACGAAAAGCGCAACAGCGACAAAGCACGCTAATGGTGCGGTCTCAGCATGAAAAGCGCAACAGAGACAAAGCACGCCAACCCTAACTAACCAATGTAACACAAAACGAAAAAGCGAATGCGAACGCTTGCTAAACGGTTGCCTCACCGAGCCTGCAGCAAGTGTTCGCTCCAGACAAGACAGACAGAAGGAGTAGCCAGTAGCAACCGCAGCTCTGGCCTACCCTCCCAGACAAAAGGAACCACCGCCATTACCGTAAGGGCGAATGCGATCCCAATAGACAGCATGATTTCCTGTCGACCGCCGCTGGCAACAAGACAATCGCAACAGATAAACAGTACAAGGCAAAACAGATAAGTACAACGTAACTACGCTAGAAGGGCTGCCTAGTGCACTCCCAAGGAATTACTCTAATATAATCTTAGCAAATAATTAGCAAAGGCTGAGACTCCAGGTAAGTTAGCAGGAACAAACCATCATGACCAGCAGGGAATTCTGGGAGGAAATGGCATTTATACTGCAAGCCATCAAAGGAAGCAGCTAAGCAATTTGCATGACAAGTGGATGCAAATTCCTCACCAGAACAGCAACTCTGAAACTTGCAGAGTGAAGACAGGTCTCTTTTCCAGAGACCTGCAGCACTCAGACTTAAAAAATGGTCAAAAAGCTGTCTGCCTGTGCAGACAGCAGAGCAGATCATTACACAAGGATTTTTTTTTGTGTTCTCATTATGCGACTAAAGTACAGCGGGATTGCCTGATGCTGGATACATGTGCGGTTGATTGAACCAGTTCTAAATTAACACTAACCATTGCTTCTCTGCATCCTGTGGCTCCCAGCGCCTTACCGGCATCCTCTGTGTATGACTCCCAGCATGTCGCCTGACCCGCATCAGGTCAAGTGAGCCATGCATGGTCACTAGAAATCCACTTGGAGCTGCAGGATGAATAGAGGATGGCGCCCAGAGGTGATACATTATTTCTGCTTTGCAAACCGCAAAACTTCCACCCCCTTTATCGCCTCCAGCATGCCAGTTACTTGAGTCTTCCAAATGCCTGATAACAGGAACTTTGCTGTAGTATCAACCCTACTAGCAAATGCATTAGCCATATTTATTTAAAGTGTACAAGAGATGATAAAAAAAGAATTTCTACATACCAGGGGCTTCTTCCAGCCCCTTCCACATGGCTCTCTTCCACGCCACCGTCCTCAGTCTTCTCCATCTTCTGTACTGGGTCCTGTAACTTCCACCAGTCATGGCCAGTCTGTGCAAGAAAAGTGTGCTATTGGCAACCGCTAGCGACAGTGCAATCGCAAGGACAAGACAAAACAGAATAGGCAATACAAATAATGTACTTCACTAAGCTAGAAGGAATGCCAGTGCACTCCCAAGGAGCTATTCTAAGATAGCAATATTAGCAAACAATAAGCAGAGTGCTGAGACTCCAGGTAAGTTAGCAAGAACAAACCTTCATGACCAGCAGGGAATTCTGGGAGGAAATGGTATTTATACTGCAAGCCATCAAAGGAAGCAGCTAAGCAATTTGCATGCCAAGTGGATGCAAATTCCTCACCAGAGCAGCAACTCAGCAAGTTGCAGAGTGAAGACAGGTCTCCTTTCCAGGGACCTGCAGCGCCACTCAGATTTACAAATGGTCAAACAGCTGTCTGCCTGTGCAGACAGCAGAGCAGATCATTACACAGACATGATACTGTCGTTTTTAGTACAAACATATTTATTTATATACTCCAACATACAGCGCAACGTGTTTCGTGGGTATATTCCCGCTTCGTCAGGCAATAAAGAACAGGAGTACACACAGTGCAGTCTTAAGGTCACGATAAGCGCCTCTGTGAAACGTGTTGCACTGTATGTTGGGGTATATAAATACATTTGTTTGTACTAAAACCGACAGTATCATGTCTGCTTCGGGACATGAGTCCACTACCGCCTCCCGAGGAATTTTAAAGTTTTTAGAAATATTTTATTCTGCTGGCGCCTCATTTCTTCTTACAATATCAGCATCCACTCCTGGTGGAGGGGTTGAATTCCCTTTCTTCTACTAATCTACAGAGAGCGACATCTTAATCCTGAGTGAGGACAAGCCTAATCTCCTCACCTGCCTACACAGTGGTTGCCTGATTGGTAACCCTGACTTGTGAGTATATCTATGATATACTTTTCCATTTACCCATCACCCAACTTACTACACTATATTGGGCTCTCTGTGTCCCTATTTTTTTATATAGTAGAATGCAGTAAACTATTCAGGATACCTACTTTTACAGAAATTTTAGAAACACTTACAGGCTTCAGAACTCTCAGTAAACAAACATTCCACAGAGCTGCACCTGACATGACTTAAGTTGTTGCCACCTGTGATACATTGTTGAATGTAAATTGGTTTAAAGAGAACCTGAACTGAAAATAAAAAGTCACATTAACCATACACAGGCCATACTTACCTACTGTGCAGTCTAGTACTCAATCTCTTTCTCCTCTCCTGCGTCCTGTGTGTCCACTGTGATCAATGGATTTCTCCGTCCTTCATTTTAAAAATGGCCATTACCCCCTAACAGCTTCCTGGTCAGTTCACTGTTAAACTGTAATATCGCCCACATGAGCCATAGGGAAACATGGAGATTACCTTGCACATTTAGCTGTAACTGACAGCTGCTGATAAATAACTGACAGCAACTGGTATATTTCAGTTCTGACAAAATATTGTCAGAACTGGAAGGGATCACTGTAATAAGAAAATGTTGAGCCTCTGAGGGGAACTGACGGTGAGGTTAGTATGTAATATACATTTGCAGCTACGTCGTGTGTTTCTTTTAAATAATTTTCCTCGCTTCAGGTTCCTTTTGAGGAAACATTTTGTAATGGACAAACACTGACGAATCAATTTATAATTTAATATTGTAAAAAAGTAAGCAATTTTATTAATTACATTATTTTCACTACAGTTCCTCCGTAAAGGAAAACCATCTAAAAAACAACAACTTTTTATTAAAGGAACAACATCGATTAAAATGTTTTATACAATTGAAATAGGCATTGTTTGGGGAGTGCTGCAAAGTACAGGTTTATACATCTGAATTCTTATTTCTTCGTTTACTGTTATCAAATTCCTTTCCCACTTCAGTGACAAGCCAAAATCTGGCGAACTACATCATGAAGGGAGGGAGAATTCCCTCCCACTGCGTCTGTTAATCCTGTGTGTGAGAGAAAGCTCTCACTGCCTGTCTCTGAGAGATCTCTGCAGAAAGCAGGGGAAATGTATCTTATGTGCAACATAAACATTTGTAATACTGTATGAAGAAGAGAAGAACCGAGAGCCCGATATGGTGTAGTATGTCAAGGTAATTGGATAATTAGAAAGAGTATGAATTGTATACTCACAAACCAGGGTTACCTCCAGGCAACCACTGTATAGGCAGGTGAGGAGATTAGCCTGTCCTCACTCAGGAATAAGAAGTCGCTCTCTGTAGGCTTGAAAAACAAGAAGGGGTATCCCCCTCCACCAAAGGTGGATACAATCAGTATTATGGTAGAGAACAGAGGCGCCAAAAGGATAAAAACAATATTTAAAAGTTTTAAAATTATTGCTTAGGAGGCAGTGGTGGACTCACCTCCCACAAGCAGACACAACAACTGTGTATTCACAAAAGGGACATTTATTGGTATACTCCAAATAAGGTCGCAACGCGTTTCGCAGGTCAAACCCGCTTCATCAGGCAATTATAGGAAGGAGCACACAACAGCAGTATGTCCAGATAGCACTGAGGCGCCAGGTGCTATCTGGACATACTGCTGTTGTGTGCTCCTTCCTATAATTGCCTGATGAAGCGGGTTTGACCTGCGAAACGCGTTGCGACCTTATTTGGAGTATACCAATAAATGTCCCTTTTGTGAATACACAGTTGTTGTGTCTGCTTGTGGGAGGTGAGTCCACCACTGCCTCCTAAGCAATAATTTTAAAACTTTTAAATATTGTTTTTATCCTTTTGGCGCCTCTGTTCTCTACCATAATACTATTTGTAATACTGTAGTGTGTGAAACCTGATACCAGAGCCATTGCATATAACTCTGCTTCAATTTTACACTGTTCTTAGCATATCAGACTGCAGAGATTTGTCTATGCAAATGAGACAATCCAAACGTAGCTAAAATCTACACACAATGGCCTTAATTCTGGTAGGGTTTCAAAACAAATTACCTCATATTCGGTAATTTACCTCATAAAGTACTGACATTTAGCAATTCTGGTAGGTTTTAATCATGTTTTACCCCATGAGGTAAATTCTAGTCATGAATCATGAATTACCTCATGCGGTAAGTTATGAGGTAATTTGGTATTTTTACCTCAAAGTGGAATTCTCATGGAAAATAGAGGGTGGAAGAAGCTGTAACTTTGGGACCAGACCAGCTTGTAGCAGGAGGTATCTTCATTCCTGACAGCAGCAAGCAGTGAGGAACAGGGATGCTCGGATACCCCTTAATCACGGATCCGAATGCGGCCGTTTTTATTGGAGCCGCATCCGGATCGCCCCGTGATCACGTCCCGTATTTTTTTACGCAAAACTGTCTCGACCCGTATTTTTCCTGACCTCACCATAAAAGTAACGGTTGTCACGGCCGTGACCCGTATTGTTCATGCTTAAGCCTATGGTCGCATGAGTAAAAATGTATGGGTGTATGAGGTGATTTGCGGCTGCACAAGCGTACCCATAGTCGACATACATATAAAAATATGTGTGTCCATGCATCTCGTAGTATGTAATGCGTAATGGACGGTTAATATTCAGTCCCTGAATGCGCATGAGCATGCGTAAATGCCGCTCGTACACGTAAAAACGTACGTGTACGTATGCATGTATCCAGTGACGTCATCATTACAATTTCCCGATCACAGCCGCATCACGGCCGTGGCCCGTATTTTTTTACGCGAGCCGTGACCCGGATTTGCCGCGATGCCCTGATCCATGCGGATCACGGCATCTGGATCACGGCCCCGTGTTGCGGAAAAATGGCTGTGAATCACGCGTACCCGTGATCACGACCACCCGTGATAGCAACACTGGTGAGGAATCTTCATTCACTTGTGTTAGCAGCAAGTACAGATGGAGCCATTTGAAGCTGTAATGTATCATCAGCTTCATTTACAATATTACAAAGAAGAAGAAGGCTGAATAGAAGAGCTGTAGTTATTGTTATTGTAGTTATTATTATCATTATTAAGCTCAGTGTGAGGTGGGGGGACCACCATGGCTTGAATGGCCACCTAATGTGCATGTGGTGGCGCTGGCGAGTCAAGGGGGTCCAGAGGCACTGCCACCATCACAGGTGACGTCATTGTTTGAATTACAGGCCTACCTGGGGTTTTCCTGAGCACGGTATAGGCCAGACAGTCATAAGTGTCCCCGGTATGGACCAGGCAGGCATAAGTGTCTCCAGTATGGACCATCCAGACATAAGTGTCCCCAGTATAGACCAGGCAAGCATAAGTGTCCCCGGTATGGACCAGGCAGGCATAAGTGTCCCCGGTATGGACCAGGCAGGCATAAGTGTCCCCGGTATGGACCAGGCAGGCATAAGTGTCCCTGGTATGGACCAGGCAGACATAAGTGTCCCCGGTATGGACCAGGCAGGCATAAGTGTCCCTGGTATGGACCAGGCAGGCATAAGTGTCCCCATTATGGTTAAATTGGACCAGAACTCTTGCACTGGACACAAGAAAAACATAACAGAAATGCACCCTGTATATATTTAAAGAGTTTAGCCTGTGTAATTCCTCTTCATCTGTGTCTAATCACAAGTTGTAATTTGATCACTCCCCTGTGTCACAGACTGCCTATGGCAGAAATGGCAGATTTGAAAGCACAGGCTGTTAACAATATGTCTGCTTACAGTGGCGTCAATAAGGAGCTGTGGACCCTGATGCAAGTCTTACTTTGGGGCCCCCCAAACACTCCATACGTAACAAATAATAAGGCAAACCAAAACCTGCCAATGGCAACTACAGTGTCAGAGGTGCAAGAAGGGGATGGGGAACAGTTTGTTAATGATTACCACTATTCATAGTATCTATAGAAGTCATTATTGTATGAGCACAGGACCAATAGAGAGCTAATACTGCAGTTGATGGAGGGCTCTTAGGGGCCCCTCTGGCCCATGGGCCTTGATGCAGTCGCAACCCCTATTGCTACACCCCTGTCTGCTTCCATGAATCAGGAAGTAGAAACTGTTCAGATTTATTTTAGGATTTGTATCAGCTGTAACAAAGAAATGTCTTTTGTTTAAAGTATTATGCTGTTGTGTATCTTTTAGAGCAGAGAGGAGTTCTGAGTTCAGGTCCACTTCAAGACAGGCATTAGTACCCACCAGTATGTCAGGCATTCTGATTACCCCCCTTCTTTCCCTGATCCCCGCAGTGCTGTGAGATATGAGCATAACTAGTATTACTCACCGTGGCTCTATCTCTCCTCTGCCGTACAGCTCCGAGCTACGGTTCACAATACTAGGGACGTGGGTTGATGATGTCATCAAGCCAAGTCCACGGTATTGTGAACAGTAGCATGGGGCGGAACAGTAGAGGAGGAGGAGGTTCCGTGATCATCCCTGGAGAGAGCCACCGTAAATAATACTAGTCATGCTCATGCACAGCTCTGCGGGGGATTGAGAGCGGGCATCAGGAGATAGTGGGATGGAGCTGGAGAGGGGCCTGGATGGAAGAAGGGGGTTGTGAATAAAAAAAAAAGTTTATACTTATACAACTTTGAAAGAGCCGAAACATTTCTGCTTTCCTCCTTCCACCTTCCTGCATCTTTGCCTGCCGTCCACGACTCTTCTATGGTCTGCGTCCTCCCTCAGTCCAGTCTCTGTCCTGTCTCCATGAAGATGCCCGACCCACACACGGTTAGCTGCAGTGGCACCAAAATATCCCTACGTCATCCCACAAGTAGCAGCACCTCACATAACAGTCGGGAAAATGCCTCAGTTATTTAACTGATTTCTGCATGTTTAACTCTCAATTAACGCATGTTTTCTCCTTGTGTCGATAATTTAACAAACTGCATGCAGAAAAATGTACCAGAATTAAGAAAAAAATAAATAAATAAGGAATGCTGTATTTTCCCGACTATTATCTATTTACCGCAAACCACTACCGGAATGGAGGCCAATGAATTACAGCTTTTGCCTCTGATATTTAACATAAAAAGTAGGAAAATGTTTACACAGCTACTTAGACATTATTTATACATTGTCATTTTAGAACACTTGGTTTGATAGTGTTCCTTTAATACTTTGTATTAGGGTACACACCTCCCCACCACCTGTATGAGATTCTTTTAGCTGAGTGATTACTAGTTTACTAGTTACACACTACTATACACTGAGGAATTGATAGCAACCCCCCTTTGCAGGACATGGTCCATGGAGGAGTTGGGATAATTTTACAGCAGAAAGAGGCAGATCTGTGTGAGGAAAGAAATTGCTCCTTGAACTTGTGGTAATATGTTCCCCTAACATATAGCATTTAAAGAGAACCTGTACTGAGTAAAATTATTTAAAATAAACACATGAGGTAACTTCAAATGAACATTACATAGTTATCTTGCTATCAATTCCTCTCAGAAGCTCACCATTTTCTTCTTACAGTGATCCCTTCCAGCTCTGACAACATTTTGTCAGAACTGAAATATACCAGTTGCTGTCAGTTATATATCAGTTGCTGTCAGTTACAGCTGAGAGGAGAACTGATGTGTCCATGTTTCCCTATGGCTCAAGTGGGTGATATTACAGTGTAACTGTGTGCTGATCAGGAAGCTGTTATGGGGTAACTGCCATTCTCAAAATGGAGGACGGAGAATTCCATTGATCACAGTGGACAAACAGGACACAGGAGAGGAGAAATAGATTGAGGAGTAGACTACACAGGAGGCAAGTATGACTTGTGTATGGTTATTTTGACTTTTAATGTTCAGTTCAGGTTTTCTTTAAGTTGCTTAATTGATTGTTGTCCTTTAAAAGATACAAATTTTAGTACAAAAATACTTATAAATGCTGCTGTGTGTACTGCTCCAGAATCTGATTTATGACATTATGACCCTCTTGCTGTTTCTGCATTCATTTCTTCTTCCTGTTTTAGGACCTTATGGCTGGAAGTTGCGGGTGTTCCCGAGGAGATGCCTTGACATTACTTGTAAAGTACCTTTTTTACTATTTGGCTATACAGACTAATATGTAAAGTAAGCAGTTGGGCAGAAGCATTGCAAAGTTATTTTAGTATTATTTATGACTACAGCAACAGAGCTATTGAGAATAGCTTGATGGTAGCTAAGTTTGCATACAACTTGCATTATTAATAAGTTTGCACACAACTTGCATTATTCATATATTGCAAATATAAATTTAATAATTAAGTGCCCCGATTCTTAGTGTTAACTTAACATACAATCAGTGTAATCTGGCAAAAACATAAATTGTATCTTAAGTTTTGTTTGTGGTTGCTCGGCTACGCCTGCTCTGTGCGCCACATCTCCTACAGGAGTCAGTCCTCTCCTCCACTACACTGGGGATATCCTGATTCCTTGTGCTTGCGTGTGTGTCTCCTTCATGTCAGGTTATGCATTACGTACTGACTGTGGAGTATATACCACCGAGCGTGACATTGATACTGTCGACCACATCTTACTCCTTCAGGCATAAACGGCCTCACTCTCTGGATATGTTCCTATCTCTCTTGAAGGTCATTCAGTCTCCTACTCAGATCAGACCTCTTCTCCACATTCTTTGTCTGTGGGGGTACCTCAAGGCTCTGTCCTTGGTCCCCTTCTCTTTTCCATGTACATGTACTGCCTTGGCAACTTAATAAACTCATTTGGTTTTCAATATTGATTATATGCTGAAGACACACAATTGTACCTCTTGGCACTAGACCTTAACTCCCTCCTCACAAGTGTTCCTGACTGCTTGTCTGCTATAGATAATCTAAAAACATACTGCCTGTACGAATACTGTATATAGCCCCACCTCTTGTTCGCCCCCACATCCCTTTAGATTGTAAACTCACAAGGGTAGGGTTCTCTCACTTTTGAGTCTTGCAAATTGTTATATATTTTCTATCTTGCAATCTATTATAATTTTTTTTATTCATCATGTTGCATTTGTCACTGTAAGTACAAATTCTGTATTTTGTACCAATGTCCTTATTTAGTGTATACCATTTCCTGTATTATTATATACACCATGCTACATACATTATTATCCTACCTAATAAAAGCTAACCATCGCTGCGTCCAGCAGTTTGGTCCCTGTGTCCCAGGATTTTTGTTACTGCGCATATGCGTAGTAATGTACAGCTGGGACCAGGGAGCTAGACGGGTGAGCGAGGTGGGCGGGTGCGGGCGAGCGAGGTGGGCGGGTGCAGGCGCGCACCTGCGTCGGGCATGCCGGTTGTGCGCGCGTGCATAGGAACTGGCGGCGGCGGCCGTAGAACTAGAGCCCGTTTGTAAATGGGCTGGGTCTACTAGTTATTAATAACAATAACAAATCTGCATGTAAGTTTCAATCTTCATAAGTTTGCATACTACTTGCATTATCTATTAAAGTGCACACAACTTGCATTATTCATATATTCATATATTGCAAGTATAAATCTAATCATAATGTGCCCTCATTTTTAATGTTAAGTTAACACACAATCAGTGTGATAAAACAAAAGCATCAATTTTCATATAAATTGCATTATTTATCAATTTGCATACAGCTTGCATTATGCATATATTGCAAACATGCATTTAATAATAAAGTGCCCTCATTCTCAGTGTTAAATTAGCATACACTCAGAGTAATCAAGCAAAAACACAAGTTTGCATATGACTTGCAATATTCATCAAATTGCATACATCTTGGATTATTCATACATTACAAATATAAATCTAATAATAAGGTGCCCTCATTCTGTTCAAATGATCATATCATCTGGTATGTGTGTAACTAACAATCTTACTACTCACATATATACACATTAAAGCTTAGTTGTGGGCATGCACTTCCCCAACGGGCACTAATTTGCTAGTTTATATTTAATGCCCAATTCAATAAAAGTTCTCCTCTGTTTTTTTGTTTAAAGTAAACATGAAGTGAGGAAACTGATTTCAGGTTTGATACTTACCTAAGTATGAGAACGCTCTAAATACCATAGAGCCTTCCCGGTCTTTCATCTATTTCGTTGTTCTTGCACCATCCCCAAATTGAGTTATTGCACCTGTTAGGACTTCTCTGGTACCTCTCAGGCACCCTATGGTACCGAGTAGTTTTGAAGACGAGGGCATATTTACTGCACATGCGGGAGCCCGGACTTCTGCATGTGCATTACTGATGCAATCTTCATCAGAACTAGTCAAGGATACTTAGGTAGGTACCAAACCAGAAGTACGTTTCTTTACTTCAGGTTCCCTTTAACTTTGCAAGGTTATGAACTCATGTGGAATATGTTACAGTAACATACATTTTGTTATCACTTCTTCACTCAGAGGGCTATAATTGCTTCTTAACTACTGTATATCATTAACTGAAAAAGTTCTCAGTGTTTTAATACTCTGTTTGTAGATGGTCAACATGAAACTTGATGTGGAAGTAGATCTTTCTGTAATGAAACAGGCTTTGCTGGTAAGAATCATATTTTTTAGGATGCATAATAATGTGTTACTTCATTCAAGGCATTCTTCAAGGCATCACTTTACTTCAAGTCACCCAGTTGTCTCTCACTATAGTGTTGATTTACAAAACGTATTTTATAGTATATCTCACCCTACTTATTTTTTACCTCATCTGGAAGGAGAGATGTCATGAGAGAAAAGAGATAGGCCTTTATCCAATAAACTTTTTCTCCTGAGTTTTCTCCTGGTAGTTCAATTTCCCTCTGGTCTAAAAATAATTTTTCAGTACCTAGAAGTTGGAAAATTATTAAAAGGTAGGTTAAAAAGCAATAGAACACTAAGTTTGAGTATTTTCTTAAGATAAAAAATAAATTTGGATGTGGCCATATAATGTTATTTCAGACAGATATAGTGAGATAATCTATAACATAAAATAAATCCTGTATATGTATCAATGGGTTCAAAACCCAATACACCTTAATTATTTTTCACCTTAATTACAACTGAGCACAACACTTTTTTTTTACATAACTCTGAATGCTGTGGGATGAGGGAGGGGGGCTAGGGGCTTGGGAGAACATGATTGTCAAGGGGGCTTCTTTTTTAGCCTCCTGTCTTTTTGATGGTCGCCATCCTGTCCGCTGCTGGCCATGCTTCAAAAGACTCCAATCTAAAGCTGGCTTCTGGCTCAATGCATGCGGGGAGCTTTATGCTGTGAGCTGTGGTCATTTGACTTGCATCTCCCGCTAAGAAAGATGTACATACTACAGCTCCCGGCATGCATTGCAGAATACAGCATCCAGCATGCATTGCGGCTGGGAGCGAGCTCCAGACACAGGTCCTTTGAAGTGCGGCCAACTGCAGGCAAGATGTTAGAACAAAAGAATAAAAATGTCTAAAAAGACAGAAGCGCTTAAATTACAATTTAAAAAAAAGAAAACATAGTTACCTAAGGGTCTGAACTTTTTTAATATGCATGTGAAGAGGGTATACAAGTAATATTTTTTAAATTATAAGCTTGTAAATAGTGATGGACGCAAAACTACAAAAATGCTTTATTTCCAAATAAAATATTGGCACCATACATTGTGATCGGGACATAATTTAAATGGTGTAATAACTGGGCCAAATAAAACACATAGGTTTTAATTATGGTAGCATGTATTATTTTAAAACTATAATTTCCTAAAACTGAGAAATAATGAATTTTTTCAATTTGTTCTTAATACTCCTGTTAAAATGCATTTAGAAAAAAAAAAATTCTTACAAAATGTACCACCCAAAGAAAGCCCAGTGGCGGAAAAAACAAGATATAAATCAATTCATTGTGATAATTAGTGATAAAGTTATTGGCAAATGAATTAGAGGTGAAAATTGCTCGGTTGCATAAGGTGAAAAAACGACTGAAGGCTGAAGTGGTTAAAGAGATACTGAAGCGAAAAGAAATTATGATTTAATGAATTGTATGTATAGTACGGATAATTATTAAATAATTAGTTGCAAAGAAAATATTCTCATATTTTTATTTTCAGTTATACAGTATGGCCTTGATTCACTAACCAGCGCTAAGCTGGTTAGTGTGCCTTATCTGAGGTTAGTGTGCCTTATCTGAGGTTAGTGTGCCTTATCTGGGTTTGTGTGCCTTATCTGAGGTTAGTGTGTCTTATCTGAGGTTAGTGTGCCTTATCAGAGTTAGGGCTTGATTCACAGGGCTCGATTCACAAAGCGGTGCTAACCCAGTTATCACGCCTAAAATACTTTAGGCATGATAACCATTGCACCACGCGTGATAAGATTAGATAAGTTTAGATTGCGCGCAAAGTCCCACGCGCAAAGCAGCACCATTAAAGTCTATGCGAAGTGCACCAGACTTTTCTAGCGCAAAACTTTTGATCAGCTGTGCACTGTGGTGCTAACCCAGTTGGTGCTATAGTTATCACGCCTAAACTTATCACGCCTAAACTTATCATGCCTAAACTTATCATGCCTAAACTGAGTTTAGGCGTGATAAGGGGATTTTCACCAGGGTGCTAACTGTTAGCACCACTTTGTGAATCAAGCCTACAAAGCGGTGCTAACCCAGTTAGCACGCCTAAAAACTTTTAGGCATGCTAACCTTTGCAGTAGCTGAGTCAGCACTGCTCTGTGCTGCTGATCACGCGCAAAGTCCCGCGCGCAAAGTTTTGCGCACGCAATCGCGAAGGTGCACGCGCACAGTCGCATAGGGTTTAACGGTGCTGCACCGCTTTGTGAATCAAGCCCGAAGTGTGCCTTATCTGGGTTAGTGTGCCTTATCTGAGTTAGTGTGCCTTATCTGAGGTTAGTGTGCCTTATCTGAGGTTAGTGTGCCTTATCTGAACTTAGTACCCCTTAAGTAGCTTTGTGCACGCTAAAAGATGCACAAAGCTACTTCGCGCACTGCACTGCGCACAGCGTAGTGCACCGATCTTTGCGCGGGGTGCGATTATAACGTTAGTGAATCAATGCCTATATATATATATATATATATATATATATATTTATTTATTTTTTATAACATTGTATCATTCTCTAATATTTGCAGTTTACACACTACTCAGCATTCTAAATAATTTTGCAGAGCGGCAGTGAACTTTTGAACCCCTTCTCTGGAGAGAAAAAGAAGATACATTGACTGGCAGTTGAGATTACAAACATCAGAAAACAGCGCTCTTTGCAACTATGAAAGTCATGGAGCTCAATGGCTTTTTTGCATACATAACAACTGGAGTTTCTTAACTCTTCCTGTACTGGAAACAATATTAGACTTATGCCTCTGCTCCTAATGTTCTATTTCTTAGCTGTACTACACATACAAATCATTATATCATTTTTTTTTATTTTCGCTTCAGTGTCTCTTTAATAAGAGGACTTTACTTGCAGCTAGAAAACACTAAAAATAATCAGCCAACCGTATCATAAAAGCAATATTTTAAGCAAGGTTTTTCCCATGAGAAATATCATGAGAAAAAAAAAACTTGCCCTTACGTTTTCTCATATAGGTAAAGGTTTAGCGAATATGTCTGAAATATACAGTGTAAGATAAGCTTTAATCCATTTGCGTAAAATACAACCACAAGGGATGGTCTGTGAGATGCAAATGATTTTGAGTTGATGCGAAATTAGGTACATTATGTATGCAAATGTGTACAGCTTCAAAAGAGATCAATTGAATTGCACCTTGTCAGGTTTTTCATGGTCCTTTTTCAGGCTGCATATATTTGCATACAGAATTGGCATAATTATGCATCAACTTAGCATTGCATCACTAACCATCCCTAATAATCACGAGCCTTCAATCAGAACTACGTATTTAGTTATCTCTCAATGAGTTAAGACCTAATTAGTAGCTACAACTTTGTCATTTATGTATTTAATGTATTGTTTGTTTTTTCCTCCAGCAAGAGCTACTATTGTTGTTTTCTTTTTCAGGTTGTTGATATAGAGCTGTTTTTGTCACTCAATCTGAATCTTGTTGTTGTTGTCGATGGACTTCACTCTGCAATTACTATCACCATGGTAACTTCAACTTGTTTATGGAATTGTCCTAGAAAGTGCAATATCAGAACATTTTCCAGTATAGAAATAGTACCAAACAACACTGAAAAAGTCTTAACGTCTGTTATTGTCAATCTATTATACAGTATTAGGTTTTATTCATATTTAAATAAACCTGAATAATTATGTAGGGCCCCTTCACACTAGAGGCGTTTTTTGGATTTTTTAAGCGCAGGTGATTTGTACAAATCACCATGAAAGCGCTCACACTATGCTTTCCAATGATTTAGTTCTCATTGGGGCGTTCCTTTTGCTTGCCGCTGACTAAATCACTGCATGGACCATTTTCAGGGTGATTTGCTCTGAATGCAAGGTATAGGGGAAACACGAAACGCTCACAAAATCGCTTTATACATCAATTGCGATCGCATTTTTAAGAATAAATACATTGTATTTATTATTTTCCCATCTGCGGTGGTCGCGGAGGCTATAGTTACATCCATGGAGCTGGAGAGGAACTGTCCAGCTTTCCTCAGTGAATTTTTACATTCCAATTAAACACAAAACGACACAATTTAATTTCTCAAAACAATTATGTTAATTAGTGTAAATTATAATACCTATCACCTTTAGAAACGAACATCTTAACTTTTCAAGTTAAAAAAGTTATCTAGTACACACTCCCCTTCCTGTGAACTATAAGGCTGCCTCCTTACCCAGGATGTGATGTGTATTCTTTTATAAGTTAATTGTGCCTTTTCTTTTTGTTTTTTTAGGAAAAAGTTATCGGGGGTGATGTCTTGGTGCTCGCAATCCAAGGCGTTCTGAATGTTACGGTAACAACCACTCACTTACTCAGCTAGTCCATGTCCACTGTTTAAATTCCAGTATTAAGTAGACCCCCACTTTAGGTAGTAGATTTGCCGCTCCTACCCCTTTTCACCACCAGTAACAAGTCCCCTCCCCCCCCCCCCCCCCCCCGAGCTCCCTTGACCACCAGCAATACGAAGACCCCCCTCCCCCAACATAGATAGCAGAGGTGCCGATAGTGACCTGTCGATAGTGATGTCGCGAACAAAACATTTTCGTATTTGACACAAATGTTTGTGAACCACCATAGACATCAATGGGCAGGTGAATTCTAAAAACTGTAGGGACTGTTTCTCGCCACAAAAGTGATACAATAATACAATAATACAATAACATTTGTAAAGCGCTTTTCTCCCATAGGACTCATTGTTGTTTCAAGAGGCCTAACACCTGGACATGGTGACATCAGTGCTGGTCGTAATGGAAAAATCTACGCTTACGGATCATTACGCGTAATTTTACGCTATTATGCATTACGCAATTACGGTTACGGTGTAGGAAATTATCTACGGTTCATCACTGTAATTACGCGTTAACTTACGCAGTTACGCGTAAGGATACTGTAATGTAGGCGCTTACACTACGATGTTACACGTAGTGCCGTAATACCCATTAATGCATATTTTTTGACACATACGGACGACGTGTACGCAATAGCCGTCAATGTGACAGCTATTGCGTACACATCATTCGTATGCGTCAAAACGTACGCTTATATACTGAAGGGTGGGAGAAGATACTATTGGTTGCTTAGGATGTTGACTGATTGGCTACTCTTAGAAAAGGGGAGTTTTTACGTTAGTAATTACGCGTAAAATTACGTGTAAGTCTTCGTAAAATTACGCATACCTAGCAATTACGGTAGACAGCGTAATTACAATACCACTTAACTGCTTACGCGTAACTAATTGCGCATAAGACCGTAAGTTACACGTAGCGCTTACGTGTAAATTTACATTGAATTACGATGCATAATTACGCTCAAGCGTAATTTCGGCCCAGCACTGGGTGACATGTTGGACAGGGATCCGTGGCAAAAGTCCCACCAAAATTTACATAGTTAATGCAGAGTTTTGTTTTAATCTCTAAAGGGCAGAAATTACATTACGTTCCAAACACAGCATTTACCGCAGCACAAACAACCACAAGGAGCATTAGTGATATAACCTGAGCGAATCCTTGTTTTTACTAGTTGACACCTTCAGGACATAAATGTTAGTCCTCTCAGCGGCAATATTTGTGTAGTGGTGTGTAGTGGCCACCATGCTTGTGAGCACGTTCGCGTAAGTGCTGGCGATCACGGTTTTCCAGCCCCTATGGTCAGGCTGAGGTAGTTCAATGACAGTTAAGTGACCAAAAAACACTGAATCTGCAGTGTGGGTTCAGTGTTGGTTCAGTAAGCTTTTTTAATTTCCTGAAGTGATCATAAAAAAGTGTTTTTGCCAACACTTATGCATTCGATCAACTTAAGTCTGATCACAATGAAGCAACAACCTTATAGTCTTGGGTGTGCCAACACAATAATACAGTAGTAGTAGTAGTAAAGTACAATACAGTAATACAGTAGTAGTAGTGCTTATGGTCGAAATGAGTATCACTTCACTTCACACAGTGTTGGCAGCACTGGGCTCTAGGGTCATCAGGACGCTGCACTAGCAACAATAAACTCCACTGGGGACACAGAACAGATGCCTAACTACCACTCTCTCTATCAGCAGCACTGCTCTCTCCCTAATCTGCTTCTCACAGCACACAGGTAGAGTGTAAAATGGCTGCCGTGCTGGCGTTTTTATAGGAGGGGTGTGGTCCAGGAGGAAGGGATAGTTGATTGGCTGCCATGTGCCTGCTGACTCTAGGGTGAGGGGTCACATTTTGGCTCCATGATGATGTATAGGGGGCGGGTCGAACACGCCATTTGTTCACCTGGCAAAGCGGATTTATCACACGAACACAACCATTAATGCTCGAAAAATTTGCGTTAACGCGCGATTGCGATTTTTTTTGAGCGTGATATCTGCTATCACGTGAAATTTCCCACGAACCACTTTTTACAGCGTGCTAACAGTTAGCACCGTTTTGTGACTCAAGCCCAATGTGTACATGAATAGTGGGCGTGGAGCGCCCACTATTCAATGCCGCAATATAGCTATATCTGCAAGCCATTTACTTTCCGCGAGCCTGTGCGGGAAAAAAAAGTCCCCTCTTGCCGCTAAATGGGCACCTAAAATTTGGCGCCCAAATTTACCTTCATAGCCGCATATTGTGGCATTATTATTGCACTTGTTGTGGCATTATTATGTCACTTGTAAAGTTCTACAGGCACTTGTATTGGCAGACATGTGCAGGTGGGGGGACTGGGGGCTCTGGGTTCCTAAAGCCCCCCCCCCCCCCCTTTAAATTCCCATAAAAAGGCACATTTGGCTGCAAAAATGAAGCTCCGCCTCTGGCTGCAATAAACCCAGATCCCTTCCCACCATAAGCCCAGCCCACACCTGCAGGATGCTCCTCCCCATATGGGACAATTTGGAGTTAAGAGCTGCCCTACAGGAATCCAAGTATAACCTAGCCTCCACATGGCCCCTACTATCTGCACCAAGCACCCACTTAACCAGTACCCACACCCAAAGTATTTGCATTCAAAACCTATGTGGCGCCCAAAGTCCACCCATAGCCAGCACCCAGTACAGGCATTGCGCCAAGTATTCGCACCCATATCATACCAGTACCTGCACCCAGCACCCACATGACATCCAGTACATGCACCCAGATCTCACATGGCACTAAGTACGTGCATTAACACCTGCCTGACACTTGACACTCACTTATAGTCAGAACCCACATGACACTCTGTAATCACACCCAGAACCCACATGGCTCCCAGCATCTGCACTCAGCACCCACATGACAACCAATACCCCAGCCAGGAACGAGGAGGGGAGGCGTTGCAAGGACCCTTTTTAAAATGTGAGCACCCCCCCACCTAAGGACCATCTGCACGGCCCTTTGTGTTGGCATAGGTATGGCAATATATTGGCATAGGTATGGCACAGGTATGATTGCACTTATATGCCAATATAAGTGCCTGCAGAACTTTTGGTCATAAACGGGATTGCCTAAACGAAAAAAAAAAAACACAATCTGTTAATATCTTCAACTCTTGTGCACAGTCAGGAAGTTGCACAGTATGCAATAGAACCTGGAGGACAGGCAGGTGGCAGCTGTCTGACTACACATGGTCATCACCAAACATCAGAACTGATACCCATCTGAGCTCCTGAGCTTACTCATTGATCCACAAATCTCCTTTTATATTTCACTAATATGAGAAGCTCCATAGGACAGAAACATAGAAAAGCCAACCTATGCGTACCATTGTTACTGGAATTATTGATAATGACATCAAATAGTTTTTTTATGGAAGTCCCCTTAAACTAGGCATTAATGTTCAATACATAAGGAGTTTCTCCAGACTGGATTTTTGTGATCAGTAGGTGTAAAAGTTACTCTCTGACCTTTCTTTTTTTTCTTTCTTCTACAGGTGGCAGGTCTTGGCATTACAGTCAAAGAAGTTGTAAGCGCCATTAATAGGCTACTAATAGTTACCACTTATAAGCTGGTTTTGATCATAAACAATCTTGGTGACATTCTTAGCGTGGGTTGTCAGACTCCTATGGGAAAACTTTTAGGTCTGTCTGCCGGTGTTCTTGGATTAACTAGTGGTATTCTTGGTGGTGACCTGCATATACTTAAGGTGTGAGCCTCACCGGTTGCCTTCTACTTCCATCAATTCAGGTAAGAAAAAGACATTATGCTACCTATGGCCATTTTATCATTGAATAAACAGCCATGGGAAGAAAGTGTAGAAATAATGTTTATTTTTCTCCTTTAATCCCAAAGACTCTTTCCCATGATGTTTCTTAATTAAATTACCTCATTAGTGTCCATTAGTAAACTGCAAGGTCAAAGAACTGGGATTATTACCTTGACTACTAATGGACAGTGTCCAAGGTCTGCCCAGGACTGATGGGTCAAACTAACCCCTCAGCAGTTTACATGGATTCCTAGGACTGTCCACCATGGAAGCAGGGAACTGCTATAACCGTGAGCAGGCAGAACAAAAACTTAGCTTACGGGGAAAAAGTCAAGCATTTGCTGTGCTTCCTTTATCTGGGGACAGTGAGAGGCATTTCCTGTTCCCCTGCCTTTCTGCTGTATGATTTCTCCCCAGCGGAGTGAAAAACGGGAGGTTTTGCAGCACGATAGGAACCTATGGAAAACGGATGTTTACAGCACACTGGCTGTAAAAACTGACCATTTTCCCGGATCCAGATGGCCAAATCCGTATGGCTGAATCCATAAACAAAAGCTGATGTGAACCGGGCCTAACTGGTTATGATTCTGTGAACTTTTGTCACTTCCTCCACCCTGTGTAATGTAAAGCCTGGTACACAATTTTAATTATGATTGGTCAATCACTGACCAATTTTACCTCATCCACGTAGTATGAGGGTCAACAGATGTTACATACTATGAGCAGATTGGCCTCAATTCTCTAAGCATTACTGCATTGGGTAATGCTGAAAACAGCTGATTTTACTGATCACCTTGCCAATAAAGTCCAATTCACTAAACTTATTACCATGCAGGAAATTAGAATTACAGACTACTGAGGCAAATTACCAACTTGTGAGATAAATGCCTCAAGCAACGTCAAGAAATGTGATTCACAAAGATGTACGCGCTCGGTAAATTGGGCAAAAGTGTTTGATATTATTCTCCAGCTCTGACCAGCTGATAACTCCCTCTCTTCATGCTCTCTCCATGCGGTAACATTGACAGACAGCCAATAGGGAGAGTCAGGCAGCCAATAGGGAGAGCTACAGAGCCCTGCTTCTCATCCTGATTCGGTATGACACCCTGGAAGGTGGAGCTTCACTGTAGCAGAGCAGGGTAAGGTGAGTTTTTGCTAGGCTTTTCTGTATCCCTTTAGATGGGAAAATCTGTATTCTGCTATACAGAAGAGCTCCTCCTGGTGGCTGCAGCACATCTAAAGGGATGTTGGGGATGCACTGCACAGAAAAGCCAGACTTCTACACACAGCTTCCTGCCCTATTGCTGACCTGCTCCACAGCTGATAAGTGACGCTTACTGAGCAGGGCTTAGTGAGCTGAAGCATTTTTGCTCAGTAAATTACCAAACTTACACCTCATGTGGAAAATCTTTAGTACATTTGGGGGAAAAAAGTGTAAAATACAGAATGTGGTATTTAACCGAACTAAAAAAGTTTTACCAAACTGCCTTTATTGAACTGAGACCATTGTGTATGTAAATCCTCAAACTACATGGAGGTGATAAGATTGGTCAGTGATTGGCTGATCATAATTGAAAGTGTGTACCAGTCTTAAAGGACACCCGAGGTGAAAATAAACAAATTAAATAAACAATTCTTATCTATCCTCCTTCTCCTAAAAATGACTTTTTAAAATGTTCCAGTTTTATTTTATATTTAAATCTACTTTTTAAGTTTTTATTGTTTTATTGTTTTTGATCAATGACACTTTCATTAACATATGCTAGAGCTAAAATCTATGAACTATTGACCCTTGACCCTCTTTCCTGCTCTCAGAAGCCATTTTCTGCAAGGAAAGTGTTTTCTAGTTGTAATTCCTTATCAGTGAGGGTCACACTGCAGTCTGACCCAGTCCTGACTCAGACAGGAACTGCCACTTACATACCTGATGTTTAACTCTTTCAAGTCCAGGACTGGCTGGGTGTGATGTTGTATGCCTTTTGCTTCCTCTTGACCCTAAATAGTTTTGACTGTCGTAGAAAGTAGGAGAAACTATTTCTGTTTTTAATGAACTCCTGTGGGACAGATAGCAACAGCAGTATTGGTTTAACCTGTGGATGATGGATAAAAGGCAATATGCTATTTTTTTAGACCTCTCAACCACTAGTGATTGCATTACAGCCTGCAGAATTCCACAGTCCTCAAACCTTAATGGATACAGTCCACCTTCTGGTCTTTAATGACCTGTACAAAAGAGAGGAAGGCGTTTCTGCTTGTCAGTCGCAGCAAATCAGCTGATATTCATAGTGACACACATACGTTATAATACCTCTGTCCCTCTTTCTTCCTCATTTGCCCCTCTTTCAGCACTTTGTCCCTCTTTCTATGTAAATAAATAATATATATATTTCTTTACTAACAAAAGTGTGTTTGGTTAACTGTAAACTTTTTTTCCATCCTTTAAATTGATATATTACTAATTTTAAAATATTAATATGAAGGAAAACGAACCAGGATAGAAAGGACCAATGTGGTTTGAATTATAAAACAACATATTTTTCTTATAAAAACTTTATGGTATGCATGACTAGGGGTGTGGTGGGGCGTGATCAGGGGTGGGGCTTAAGTGTCCCTCTTTCTCATCTTAAAAAGTTGGGAGGTATGCTAACCACTATGCCACCGTGCTTTTGTACATTACACCTGCTCCATTTTTTGTCAGATTTCCCTCTTTATTTAATTTATCTCACCTCCATTAAACTCCTCTCTCCACCATCTCCCCGCACTTTCAGAGCAGTTGAAAAGGGAGTACCATTAAGGTTAGGTGACATGGTGGTTAAGGTAAGTTACGGTTACATGCCCACGGTTAAAGTTAGATGCCAAGGGGAAGGATGAGGTTAGGTGCCAAGGGGGAGGGGTTTAAGGTTAGTTGCTCATCAGGAGGGGTTAAGGTTAGACACCCACGAGGGGGGAGGGGGTGTTAAGGTTAGGCACCATCAGGTGAGGAGTGTGTGAGAATGGGAAGAAGTTAGGTCATAGTAAAATACCAGTAAAGTAAGTAAGGGGTAGAATATCGGTAAACTTATTAATCCTATTCTATTGCTATCCCCACATCCTTTTAAACAGGTGCCTTTACCAAATGTATGCCTCCTTCTCCCTCTGTATGCCATTCAGAGGGGTGCCAAGCTAGCATGTGCCAAGATCACAAAAGATTGTTTCAAACGACTGAAGTTTAAATTTACTTTTACCTTCATGTAGCCAATCACAGAGAATACAGCAAAGTACTATGCTGTGCAAATGTCTGATTGGTGAAAAGAAGTGGGCGTAGTCTGTTTTTTTTTTTCAGTGGCTCAGTTTCCAGCTTGGTATCTAGAATTTTTAGCTGCTCTGTCATTTGTCACAAGGTGACCTAAACTATCTGTGTTATTTTATATTACAGGCACCAAGATGACCTAAGTGGATCAACGTCAGTAGAAAAAAGCCTAAACCTCTTTACTTTCTGATGATTTTGCTAATTTTTTTTCTCTTAATATCTGTCCTTTATTTCATTTCTTTCCAAAATCTGAATCAATAAACTGAAGCATTCAAAAATAAATTGTACTGTATTTATTGGAGAGAGACAGGCCCATAGCCTATTACCTTTTCTCCAAGATATTTTTCAAACCTTACTAATACTGTATAATAGCTCCCAGCATGCAAGAACATACTCAAAATAAGGTTGATATTACTTTTCTTTACCTGCGTTTTAGTACTTTTTCCAAATGCTAAGTGTTGAAAAGTTACTTTATTTTTCAATAAGATTAAACATTATCACCTGGGAGGAAACTCATGAGAAAAAAAATAATTGGATAAGGGCCACAGAGAAAAATGGGGAACGCGGTGAAAGAAAGATGGGGAAGGGAAGGACAAAGAATAAGGGAAGGAGAAAAAAAAATAGTGAGGGTATGATCAATAGGGGGAAGCAGATAAATAAGGTGGTGGTGGTGGTGGGGGGAGAAAGGTAGGATGAAAGGGGGGGGGGGGGTCGAGGACTAAACGAGTGAGAGAGAAAGGAAAGATGGTAGGTAAGAGAAGGAGGAAATGGTAAAAGGGTAGAGAAGTAAGGGTAGGCGAGAGAAAGGTAGAAAAAGAGGTAGAGAAACGGATGGGGTCATAGGGATATCTGGACAGAAAACCTTCTCCAGACAGTATCCACCCACTGTAGTTTCTCTGGGGGTAAACCTGTGATAAATGGTTCTGCAAATCAATAAAAAGTCTCAAAGTCATTCCCAGACTCTGTGGGTTGGCTAGATAAAGAGGTATCCACCCACTGTATTTTCTCTGGAGGTATACCTGTGGTCTATGGTTCGGCCAATCACAAAAAGTCTCAAACTCATTCCCAGGTTCTGTGAGTTAGCTACATGGAGAATTTAAGGAATACAAAAAATATGTTGCACCAGATGTGTCGCATAGAAACTCCTTTGCTCAACATCAGATTTGGCAGAGGAATTGGACTGTAATATCATCTCACATCAGTAGATGGGGCATGTTGGGACATAAGATCAGGGGACATGTCACAGGCCAGCTTAATTATTGGCTGTGCCTCAATGACCATGAAGGGCATTGGATGAGCAATCAGGAACATGTGATTGATCAGGCAGGGATGCAAAAAGAAAGGGCATTGTCATCACACAAGCCTGAATGATACAAGTCTTTTTTTTTTACCTCTTCAACTGGGCTTTAAAGCCCAATAATCACTTGAGGGGAAGTGCCTGGCCATTGAGGGATATAGGAAACCTAGTGCCAGGATCTCTTGTCTGTATAAATCCAGCTTCCATCTAGAGATGGCCCGAATGGTTAGCCGGCGAACAGTCCAAGGCGAACTTCCGGTGGTTTGTGTTCGCTATGTAACGCAAACTTTTCTGGAAGTTTGGTTCGCCCCCATAGTGCACCATTAGGGTCAACTTTGACCCTCTACATCACAGTCAGCAGGCACATTGTAGCCAATTAGGCTACACTCTCTCCTGGAGCCACCCCCCCCCCCCCTTATAAAAGGCAGGAAAGGGACAGCTGCTGGTAGACTCTCATAGGGAAAGATTAGTTAGGCTCTTGTAGGCTTGTTAGCTTATTGTTGGCTGATTGTTATTGCTAAAATAGCACCCCTCAACAGCTCTTTTGAGAGCTAATGTTCTCCTGAAGTGTTTTTTTTTGTGTTGCCCACTGACACTGCATTATACAGCCCTTTCTGTTGCAGCTGGACCTTGGTAATTGCTATTACTGTGCCAGCCAGGCCCTGCTCAACTATCTATACTGGTACACCTACCTATGCCTACCTAACTACTGGGGCACCTACTTACCTATACGGGGACACCTACCTATGCCTACCTACCTATACTAGGTCACCTACCTATGCCTACCTACCTATACTGGGTCTCCTACCTATGCCTAGCTAACTACTGGGGCACCTACCTATGCCTATCTCCCTATACTGGGACACCTACCTATGCCTACCTACCTATACTGGGACTCCTACCTATGCCTAGCTAACTACTGTGACTCCTACCTATGCCAGCTAACTACTGGGGCACCTACCTATGCCTACCTACCTATACTGGGACTCCTACCTATGCCTAGCTAACTACTGGGACTCCTACCTATGCCTAGGTAACTACTGGGGCACCTACCTATGCCTATCTACCTATACTGGGACACCTACCTATGCCTACCTACCTATACTGGGACTCCTACCTATGCCTAGGTAACTACTTGGGCACCTACCTATGCCTATCTACCTATACTGGGGCACCTACCTATGCCTACCTACATACAAGAAGATAATAAGGTTGTTGCTTCATTGTGGACAGACCAAATTTGATCAGCTGGACAGTCACTGTTGTTCTATCATTGAGCTACCACAGCCCGACGACCATATGGGCTTGAAAACTGCCACTGGTGCGCACCAGTCCAGCACGGCAGTCACTATGTAAACAGCTGTTTGCGGTGCATTACACAGTGTGTTTGGTGTGTCAGTGTGAAGCAGTACTCTAATTACACTCCCTGATTGATGTATACACATGCAAGATATTTTAAAGCACTTTAGGCCTGCAATTTAGCATTCAATGGGCTCGATTCACAAAGCGGTGCTAACCCAGTTAGAGACTTTAGGCATGATAACCATTGCACCATGCTGGTGAAAAGTCAGTTTAGGCGTGATAAGTTTAGGCGTGATAAGTTTAGGCATGATAAGTTTAGGCATGCTAAGTTTAGATAAGTTTAGATCGCACGCAAAGTCCTGCATGCAAAGCAGTGCCATTAAACTCTATGCGAAGCGCACCAGACTTTTCTAGCGCAAAACTTTTGATCAGCTGTGCACTGCGGTGTTAACCCAGTTGGTGCTTAAACTTATCATGCCTAAACTTATCACACCTAAACTTAACATGCCTAAACTTATCACACCTAAACTTATCACACCTAAACATATCATGCCAAAAATAAGTTTAGGCATGATAAAGGGCTTTTCACCAGTGTGCTAACTGTTAACACCTCTTTGTGAATCAGGCCCAATGTGATTTCTGCCCTTAAAACGCTGCTTTGTGTCAAATCCAGATTTTTCTCCAGGACTTTTGGTGTCTATCCCACTCATCCATGCAAAAACTCAGATGTTAGACCCCTTGAAACATCTTTTCAATCACTTTTGTGGCCAGCATTAGTGTTTTTTGTTTTCAAAGTTCGCCTCCCCATTGAAGTCTATGGCGGTTTGCAAAAGTTTGCGCGAACCAAACCTTTCGCGGAAGTTCGCGAACCCGGTTCACGAACCGAAAATTGGAGGTTCAGGCCATCTCTACTTCCATCCTTATAATGTGAAAAATGTTGTCCCTTATGGGCAATGTTTGTGCCTTCGGTGCAGTAATAGCCAAATGGATACCTTTGAGACTCAGGCAGCAGCTTTGTCTAACAGGTGGCACTTTTTGGCTTAAACTACTATCAACAGTTTATTAATGTCATGCACACTACATGCTATGGGCTATCGGCTCTCATAGGCAGAAGCCTATGACAGCCGATCGCCATGATTGGCCAACTGGGGGGAGGGAGGGGTTTTAAAAAAAAAAGTTGTAATAAATACTTTAAAAAAACAAATAAATATTTATTTTAAAAAAATATATAAACACAGAGACCACCAACAGAGAGCTCTGTTGATGGGGGGAAAAGGGGGGGGGGGGATCACTTGTGTGCTGTGTTGTGCGGCCCTGCAGCTTGGCCTTAAAGCTGCAGTGGCCAATTAAGTAGAAAATAGCCTGGTCACTAAGGGGGTTTAACACCATGGTTCTCAAGAGGTTAAGCTGACAGAAAAGAAAAAAAAATGCCCAGACAGCGCAAATACTGAATGCAGTAATTGAACAGTAAAACCAGTGAACAGGTGCCTATCTGCATGACTTCATACTAGAAAATAATCTTATTTCTTAGCATCAACATGGGTTTACTAAAGACAGGTCCTGTTTGACTAACATGCTCAGCTTTTATGAGATAGTAAATGCTAATATGGATATTGGGAATGCTGTAGATGTGATATACTTGGACTTTGCAAAGGCCTTCGACACTGTTCCCCACAAAAGTCTGGTGCAAAAGTTGAGGATGCAAGGACTGGGGAAGAGTCTGTGTGCATGGATAGGGAACTGGCTAATGGACAGAAAACAAAGAGTTGTGATCAATGGATCGTACTCAAAATGGGAGACTGTTAGCAGTGGGGTACCACAGGGGTCTGTTCTGGGTCCAGTGCTCTTCAATTTATTTATTTATTAATGACCTAGTAGATGCAGTAGTGAGCAATGCTGCTATTTTTGCAGATGATACAAAATTGTGCAGAATCAGCAACTCTCATGAAGATAGTGACATATTGCAACAGGATCTGGATAGGATGGCTATATGGGCACATACATGGCAGATGAAATTCAATGTTGAAAAATGTAAAGTCATGCATTTTGGACGTACTAATGGTCTTGCACCATACAAAATAAATGGGATACAGTTGGGGACATCAAACTTGGAGAAGGACTTAGGAGTACTCATCGACAACAAGTTAAATAATCGTACTCAATGCCAAGCAGCTGCAGCTAAAGCGAACAAAATTTTGGGATGCATTAAAAGGGAAATAAAAACTCGAGATGCTAGCATAATATTGCCCCTGTTTAACTCTCTAGTAAGGCCACATCTGGAATATGGAATTCAGTTCTGGGCACCACATTACAAAAAAGATATTGCAGTTTTAGAGCAGGTGCAGAGACGAGCAATAAAATTGATACGTGGGATGGAAGGTCTCACTTACCAAGAAAGGTTAGATAAACTGGGTTTATTTAGTCTAGAGGAAAGAGTCCTAGGGATGCTCATTCGGATTCCGCGGAAATGCAATTTCCGAAATTCCGATCGAAAATTGCATTTCCGCATTGGAATGCAGAAATCGGTAATGCAAGTGCCGTAGGCGGATTTCCGCCGGAAATCCCGGAAATCATGGAAATTCCACCCGACTTTATCATCGATTTTCTCAAAAACTATAAGGTCTTTTTGAAAACTTTTTTGCATCTTGTTCACAAGATTCGGTTTAATAAACCCTGAAAATTTGGTGTTTCTAGGACTTAAGGGAGCTTTGCTATTAACCACTAAAGTCGGCGGATTTTTACTGTAATGTAAAATGCAGAAAATCTGCTTCTGCCTATTTTCTGCATTTTACATTACAGTAAAAATCCGCCGACTTTAGCAGTTAATAGCAAAGCCCTCGTAAGTCCTAGAAACACCAACTTTTCAGGGTTTATTAAACAGAATCTTCTGAACAAGATGCAAAAAAAAAGTTTTCAAAAAGACCTTATAGTTTTTGAGAACATCGATGTTAAAGTCGGGCGGAATTTCCGCGATTTCCGGCGGAAATTCCGCCTTGGAATGCGGAAATTGGTAGCGGAAAGCGGAATCGGTAATCGGTACATGACGGAATGTGGATTTTCCGCGGAATCGGAAATTGGCATTCCGACCATCCCTAGAAAAGACGCCTTAAAGGGGATCTAATTAACATGTATAAATACATCAGAGGGCAATATAATAGCTTGGCGGATGAGCTTTTTGTCCCTACGCCTTCTCAAAGGGCTAGAGGACATGATCTGTGCATGGAGGAAAAACGTTTTAGCCATTTATTTAGGAAAGGGTTCTTTACAGTAAGAGTGATTAAGATGTGGAATGCATTGCCACATGAAGTCGTTATGGCAAACTCTATACCTGCATTTAAAGGGGGCTTAGATGCTTTCCTTGCGTTGAAAGACATCCATGGCTACAATTACTAGGTAATGCCTAATGATGTTGATCCAGGGATTTTATCTGATTGCCATCTGGAGTCGGGAAGGAATTTTTCCCTTTAGGGGCTAATTGGACCATGCCTTGTAAAGGATTTTTTCGCCTTCCTCTGGATCAACAGGGATATGTGAGGGAGCAGGCTGGAGTTGTACTTTATACAGGTTGAACTCGATGGACGTATGTCTTTTTTCAACCAAAATAACTATGTAACTATGTAACTATGCACTACCCACAGCAAAGTAACTGCACACTGGCACAGTACAATGTCACTGACGAGTGACTACACAACTAACTTTAGTTGATCACTGGCTGGCTAGCTAAGACATGTATCCCACTCTGGCATGCCCCCCTCCAGGTGTTAGGCCCCTTGGAACAACTTTTCCATCACTTTTGTGGCCAGAAATAGTCCTGTATGTTTTAAAATTCACCTGCCTATTGAAGTCTATGGTTTGCGCGAACTCTAACTTTTGAAGAAGTTCGCGTTCGCAGTTCGCAAACCCAAAATTTGATGTCCAGGCCATCTCTAGAGGTGGGTGACTACTTAATATTTAATTGGGGGCAGTGACTACTTTGTTGATTATCTTAAGGCATGTGACTACTTGGTTGGGGGAGGCGCAATCTCAGTGTTTGCCATGGGCGCTATATTGCCTAGACACATCTGCGTCCATCCTCTTCAAACTCTCAACTAACAGCTTGCTCCTTCTCTAAAGACTTGTGTGGACGAAAATATTGCAGCCCCGAGGTGGTTTATTAACTGTTATCTTTTACACAGTGGACCAATGTATAGGAGGTATCAAGAGACTGGACTTTCCTGTCTGATAGCTTGGGCTTTGTTTCCCTCAGGAAGCATCTGACCAAGCATGTGGATTTGTCCACAGAGCTCCCATGCCCACCAATGGTAGTAGAGCCAGATTTCTCTTAAACGTAGGGGGATTTATGGTTTTCCTACATGTCAGCCAGGCCTCTGTCCCCCCCATCCCCACAGTATGAACCTTAAGCACAGACGGAGGTCCAAGGGCTGCAAAGGCCCACTCCTGTGTAAATACAGAGCAGCAGCACCATTCAACACCATGACAACAAGTCAAGACATATAAGATTTATATAATGTTTTTCTCTTGGCGGACTGAAAGCACTTCAAACTTGCAGCCACTTAGGACACTCTCCACAGGTGACAAGGAGCATTAGGGAGCCTTGCCCAAATGAGCGCTTTAATTACAGCGCAGGTAGATTTGGGCGCAGCTGGCGCCACCATAAGTTGTAATAGGAATGACAGCGATAGCAGCACACACAGAGTAACTCCGCGCCGTCAGAGGACGGAGCTGAAGTTACTTTTAAAACACAATAATTTGGCTTCCAGCAATTGCTGGAAGCCGAATTATATCATTCCCCACCATCCATGGCGGCCTGGAGGGGGAATAGTATTTAGCGAGGCTGGGAACTTATGCAGGAGAATGATCAGCCATATAGCGGCTGTATCCTGCGCCCAAGTCTTCCAGCGCCGATTTTATATGTATCCTGCCCAAAGACTATTTTGCATACTGGAGGGCAAACCCTGGTCAAAGGCTCGAACCATACATCGAAGGCAATACCCTTAACCAATATGATATCCAGCTAAATTATAAATATCTTATATATACACTTTTGGGTAAAATTAACATCAGCTTCAGTTCTTGACTCCAGATACCACGAAAATGCTGATTACCTATTTCCTTGGAAATCTGAACCTCCAATACCAATTACCGATTTTCGTGGGACGGGTTGTTTTTGTGTAATTTTTGTTAATAAAGTTTATGTTATGTAACTTTTTTTAAAGGAAACCTTAACAGAACGGGGGGTAAAGAGTTTCAATTACCTGGGGCTATTACCAGCCCCCTGCAGCAGTCCTGTGCCCTCGGAGCCGCTCTGGAATCCTCCGGTCCCCCGCTGTCACTTAGTTTCATTTTTGACGACTCACCAGTCGGCCGGCCACCATGCGTATTATTGGATGCATTCACTACTGTAATTAGTTCTGTTGCGGACCGCAACGCATACAAAGATACGCGTTGCCATATATCTACGCGTGCGGAATGTGGCAACGTGTATTTTTGTACACGTTGCGGTCTGCAGCAGCGCTAATTGCAGTAAGGAATGCGTCCAATAATACGCATGGTGGCCGGCCGACTGGTGATTGGACCAATCACAGGCTACAACATTTTTCAGAGGAAATTTGAATACCGTGGATATTTTAAGCAAATCACAACACTCAATAAAACTCGGTAGTATCCAAGTCTTGTGATTGGTCTAAAATTTCCATCCAATACTACTGAGTATTTTTGAGTCCAGTGATTGGACTAAAATTTCCAATTTAAAGGGAACCTGAAGCGAGTAAAATTATTTAAAATAAACACATGATGTAGCTGCAATCGAATATTACATACTAACCTCACTGTAAGTTTCTCTCAGTAGCTCACCATTTTCTTCTTACAGTGCTCCCTTCCAGTTCTGATACTATTTTGTCAGAACTGAAATATACCAGTAGCTGTCAGTTATATATAAGCAGCTGTCAGTTACAACTGAATGTGCAAGGTAATGTCAATGTTTCCCTATGGCTCAAGTGGGTGATATTACAGTTTAACAGTGTGCTGACCAGGAAGCTGTTATGGGGTAACAACCATTTTTAAAATGGAGGACAGAGAATTCCCTTGATCACAGTGGACAAATGGGACGCTGGAGAGGAGAAAGAGATTGAGGAGTAGATTACATTGGAGGTAAATATAACCTGTGTATGGTTATTTTGACTTTTTATTTTCAGTTCAGGTTCTCTTTAAGGCCAATCACAACACTGAAAAATTCAGAAATACTCAGTAGTATCGGACCAATTGGGGAATGTGGTAGTTTACCGCAAAAATTGGAAAACCACAAAAATGTTAGACTTGGATACTACTAAGTTTTACCCAGTCTTGTGATTGGTCTAAAATGTCCTCAGTATTCCGATGTCCACGGAAAAATTCTGCATTTTCTAATTGGTTCAATGCTTCAGAGCTCTTTGATTGGATTAAAATTTCGGAGTTGCGGAAATGCAGTATTTCCGCAGAATACCGATTTCTGATAACTTCCAATAACTGCTGCAGTAAGCCCATTTCTGATCGGAAACTCAGAAATTGGTATTGGATGGAATTTTTCAATTTTTCATACTGTCCCTATACATCATTTTACATTTTCAATGAACACTTAAGGAGTATAGAGGTGACCATTAGAGATGGCCTGCATGCAAACTTATTCACGTGAACATCGGTGGTTTGCGTTCGCGATTGAACGCGAACCTTATGCGAGTTCGATCCGCCCCCTATACTACAACATTGGGCTAAACTTTGACCCTTCACATCACAGTCAGCAGACACATGGAAGCCAATCAGGCTCCATTCCCTCCTGAAGCCCCCCCCCCCCATAAAAGGCAACAGCATCGGCCATGTTCTCACTCTGTGTGCTGCGTTGTTAGTGAGAGAAGGGAGAGAGGTTGCTGCAGAGATTAGGGAAAGCATAGTTAGGCTGTTGTTAGGCTTGTTAGCTTGCTCCTTGCTGATATTTGTTGCTAAAAATCACCCCAAAACAGCTCTCTTGAGAGCTAATGTTCTTGTGATGTTTTTTTTTTGTGTGTGTGTGTGTGTGTGGCCCACTGACACTTGCATATACAGCCCTGTCTGTCACAGCTGGCCCTTGCTAATTGCTATACTGTGCCAGGCCCAGCACATTCAGTGCCTACCTTTTCCCTGCACCTGTGTGTGAGACAGCTGCACATTTGTAATACCAGTCCATGCGTACCTGTTCATGTTCACTGCACCTGCATGACAGCACGCAGTTTTATATACCAGTCACTGCATACCTGTTCACTGCACCTGTGTGTGTAACAGCTGGACATTGTATTGTTACCAGTCACTGCATACCTGTTCCTTGCACCTGCGTGACAGCACGCAGTTTTATATACCAGTCAACGCATACCTGTTCACTGTACCTGTGTGTGTGACAGCTGCACATTTGTAATACCAGTCCATGCATACCTTTTCACTGCCCCTGTGTGACAGCACGCAGTTTTATATACCAGTCACTGCATACCTGTTCACTGTACCTGTGTGTGTGTGAGACAGCTGCACATTTGTAATACCAGTCCGTGCATACCTGTTCACTGCACCTATATGTGTGACAGCTGCACATTGTATTGATACCAGTCACTGCATACCTTTCACTGCATCTGTGTGACTGCACATTGTTATACCAGCAGTCAGTGCATTCATTTTCACTGCACCTGTGTGACTGCACATTGTTATACCAGCAGTCACTGAATACCTTTCACTGCATCTGAGACTGCACATTGTATTATACCTGGGAGTCAGTGCATACCTTTCACTTGAATGGATGGCAAACTTTCCCTCCATAACAGATTCTCATTAAAGGCAAGTGGTGTCATCTCTGGCACACAGTATTGGGTCAAGGGTCCATCCTAGTCTGCAAAGCACGGTCAGGGCAGGTACATTACTTATACAGCACATTGGGTCCTTCCTTGGATGTGTGATGGTAGCCGATTCTCAGGCTCCCACTCCGGACTGGAATCGAACCCTGATTCCCCGGCCATTACTCATGGTCACCATGGTGCAGAAAGTATTAAAGAGAGTTGACCACACAGTTGAATGAATGGCAGACTTGCCCTCCATAACAGATTCTTGTTAAAGGCAAATGGTGTCATCTCTGGCACACAGTGTTGGGTTAAGGGTCCATCTGACCACAGATGCCTGGTCTGCAAAGCACAGTCAGGGCAGGTACATTACTTATACATCACATTTTGTCTTTCCTTGGATGTGTGGTGGTAGCCGTTTCTCAGGCTCCCACTCCGGACCGGAATTGAACCCTGATTCCCCTGCTGTACCCTTTCTTTAACAATGGTAGAGAAAGAGCCATCTACAGTCTGAGCAGTGATGAACCCCTGGCCCTGGACTACTGGGTGTGCAGACTTGACCTGTGGCCAGAGCTTTCACAATTTGCCATCCAACTTCTGGCTTTCCCTGCCTCAAGCATCCTAGAAAGGACCTTTAGCGCAGCTGGAGGCATTGTCAGTGACAAGAGAAGTTGCCTAGGTCAAAAAAAGTGTTCAGCACAAAATGAATGAGGCATTGATCCCGGAGGGCTACTGTCCCCACACACACAGCCTCTCTGGCTGAATGCCGTGTGACTGTCTGCCCGAAGACTAAGTCGGTCCCCACAAAGCATCTCTGCCTGCAGGCCGCTTGACTGCCATCTCCGCCACCACCAACAGGGACCAGGACTCCAGGTGGATTCCTGAACAAAAAGAATAATAATTTTTCTGGTGCGTGTACATGCCTTCCTAATTTTTCTGGATGCACTGGGGCTGCAACAACAAAAAAGGTTTGTATATGTGTCAATTCTCCTTCGTGATGATCGTTACCTTGCCGCGGTGAAGGGGCTTGCGTCTCACAATGAAGCAATGACTGACTATATGAGTGTGTTGGGGGGCACACCCAAGACAATAAGGTCATTGCTTCATTGTGGACAGACCAAATTCGATCAGCTAGACAGTCACTGTTGTTCTATCATTGAGCTACCTCAGCCCGGCGACCATATGGGCTTGAAAACCACCATCGCCTGCACTTTCGCCATGGTGCACACCAAGTCCAGCACGGCCATTACTACACAAACAGCTGTTTGCGGTGCGTTACACGGTGAGTTTGGTCTGTCAGTGTGAGGCAGTACACTAATTACACTACCTAATTGATATATACACACGCAAGATGTTTAAAGCACTTTATGCCTCCAATTTAGCATTTCAAGGTGATTTCTGCCCTTAAAACCCTGCTCTGCATCAACTCCGTAATTTTCCCCGGGACTTTTGGCATGTATCCCACTCCGACATGCCCCCTCCAGGTGTTAGGCCCCTTGAAACATCTTTTCCATCACTTTTTTTGGCCAGAATTCATGTTTGAAATTTTGAAGGTTCGCCTCCTCATTGAAGTCTATTGCGGTTCGCAAAGTTCGTGCGAACCCGAACTTTTACGGAAGTTCGCATTCGAGGTTCGCGAACCTAAAATCGGAGGTTCGATCCATCTCTCGTGACCATTTTTACCCTGCCTCACTGGGGTGATGAGGTCTTTTGTTACACCCCTGTATACAGGCCTTCACGACATGTATTCTGTCAATAAATGTAAGACCATATGACTCGAAATGACGGGAATGGTGAAACGTTTGGTAAACTTATATTTATTATAATGACTTATTTAATTTAAAGTTTTCATTGTAAGGTTCCAATGTTTTCTTCATCTTGAATTGCTAGAGCTGCCATCTGCAAAGCAAAACATAATCAGATCTCTTAGACATTACTGTAATTACATACTACTTAAACACACTGCAATTACATACTATTACACAATTGTGTTAACTGATATTTATGAAGTAACTCTAAGTTCAATTCACAAAGCTTTAGTTATTTCAATAACATTTTCAATAATATTATTTTTAGTATTTTTTGTGCAAATTCCCCCAAAATTTGTACTAAAATGTTTTACTATTTAGTTATTTGTCTTGAAAAATTAAATCTTTATTTTTTGGTCCTGTTTTATTGATTTATTTAAAAAAATGAACTCTGCTATCCTTTAACCATTCCTGGTACTATGTGACATCTTAAAGTGCTTGACTCTAGGATGGGTTTAATGCCATTGTAAAACATAAAAACTTCCTTTTGTCAAGTAGAATGTTTGGATTATTTTGATTTAAGAGTGATGGGTAATCAGAGGGCATGGATAAAAATGACACAGAGATAACATAATGACTCCACTTCTATTCCTTGTCCTCCTTTGAATATGAGGACACTCGGCCAACAGGCTTTCCAATAGCTCCATTCATGCAAAAACTTAAAAAAACGAAATCACTTTTGCACCGTGCCCTCTGACAAATGGAGAACAAATACATTGTAAATAGACGATGTGAATAATTTTTTTTTAAAAATCCATTTTGCATTTTTTTGAAAATTGTCTATGCTATTTAATTTAAATAACACAAAAGAATCAATATTTACTAATATTTTGTGGATTTCATTTTTTTTTTTTTGCATAATTTAAGGATTTGATTTGTGTAATATGTCCCACAAGACCTTGTGGTCCTTGTTCAATTAACGTTTTCTCCTGAGTTTTCTCCAAGGAGATATTTTTTCATCTTATCTAAAAAAAAAATAAGCTTTAAAAGGTATTTCAATGGTAAGGTTTGAAATTATTTTCTTGGAGAAAACTCAGGAGAGAAGGTAACAGGATATGGGCCTATGTGGGGGGAAATAGGGCAAAATCTGCATGGGTTCACTATTAACATTCAAATGAAATAGTGGGGAGGGTGGAGTACTTACAAAAGAGTGAAAGTACTAACACACCTTAACCTCCTTGCCGGTTCAATTCCTCCGGCAAGGAGGCAGCGCAGGAGGTTTTTTGTTTTTTTTTAAATCATGTAGCGAGCCTAGGGCTCGCTACATGATAGCCGCTGAGCGGCGGCATCCCCCCACCCACTCCGATCGCCTTCGGCGATCAGAGTAAGCAGGAAATCCCGTTCAGAACGGGATTTCCTGCAGGGCTTCCCCGGTAGCCATGGCGACAGGGCGGGACGTCGGGACGTCATAGGGAATCCCGATTCGCCCCTTAACGCTGCCTGGCACTGATTGGCCAGGCAGCGCAGGGGTCTGGGGCGGGGGGGAGCGACTTGGCGCGGCGGATTGCGGCAAATCGGCGGGTAGTGGCGGCGATCGGAAGTTACAAGCAGCTAGCAAAGTGCTAGCTGCTTGTAATAAAAAAAAATTTATGCAAATCGGCCCAGCGGGGCCTGAGAAATCCTCCTGCGCAGGTTACCCCGAACTGAGTTCGGGATAACCGGCAAGGAGGTTAAATAAAGCTTAGCACACACTTTCAATTATGATTGGCCAAACAATGACCAATTTAACACCTCCATGTAGTATGAGGGTCATCAGATATTACTATATTGGGCTTGATTCACTAACCGGCACTAAGCCGGTTAGTGAGTCTTAAAACTTTGTGGGCTCAAACCAGGGCGCTAGGAGCTTGATTCACTAAGCAAAATTCCGTAAGACAAATAGCGTGCCTTATCAGAGATAAGGGGCCTTATCAGAGTTAGTGTGCCTATTCAGAATAGCATAGCGAGCGCTATGAACTTATGCCTGATAATTGACGATGAGCAGAGCTCTCGTCATTGTCAATTATCAGGCATAAGTTCGTAGCAGTCGCTATGCTATTCTAATAAGGCACACTAACTCTGATAAGGCCCCTTAACTCTGATAAGGCCCCTTACCTTTGATAAGGCACTGATAAGGCCCCTTAACTCTAGGCCCATACACACGTCTGATTTTTGCGAACGACGGGTCGTTTGAACGTCCCGTCGTTTAGTCGTCCACACGCCAAATCGGGCATGTGTACAGACTGTCGTTCGCGTGATAAGACTGAGTTTGAGCGATCCGCCCGGCGGATTGCTCAAACTCAGTCTTATCACGCGAACGACAATCTGTACACACGCCCGATTTGGCGTGCGGACGTCTGAACAACGGGACGTTCAAACGACCCGTCGTTCGCAAAAATCAGACATGTGTATGGGCCTTAATAAGGCCCCTTAACTCTGATAAGGCCCCTTAAAGTGGATACAAGATGAACTTTTACTTATTGCATAATTGTGTTCCTTTCCTATTGTTTATCGGGCATTCCTCAAGCCAAATACTTTTTTGTTTTTGTTTTAATACTCTAATTCCCTATAAACTACACAAGCCTCGCCCACAGGTTTTCAGAGAGCCAAGGCACTTTCAGCCAGTAGCAAGGGCTCATGGGAGCTCAGTCTGGGCAGGAGGAGGTATTACTAGCCAGAGATTTCAGAGGCAGAGGGGAGGAGGAGGGGGAATTAGGTTTTTTTGCTCAAGATGCAGATAAGCCTGCCTCTGTGTAATGTTTACAAACATGGCTACTGTCATTGTATCACAGGAATAATCAATCATATTCTGTTAAAGCTGTTTGCAGCTAGATATGCTGTGTAAACTATCTAAACTTTAGGTAACATATATAGACAAGTTACTGGTTATAGTTAGTTTTTCATCTTGGATCTGCTTTAACTCTAATAAGGCACACTAACTGGCTTTTCTCTCCGGCGCTAACACTTAGCACCGGTTAGTGAATTTAAGCCCATTGAATACTATGAGCATATTGTGTAGGTAAACCCTCATACTACATGGAGGTGGAGAGATTTGGCAGTGATTGGCCAATCAAATTTTAAAGTGTGTACCAGGCTTTAGAATTGGCTGTAAGGATCAAGCTTAATCTTTAGGCTAACACTGTGGGAAATGGGTGCTATACAGGCATAGCTTAGTTATACGCGAGAGCACGAGCTGTTTCTATTGAGAGGGGAGAAGGATCGAAGGTGCAATATATGATGGAGAGTCATTTCAGGTGGGGGAGTAAGCGTCAGACTAGTGTGGTCTCTCATCACCGGCCACCTGCAATGGTTTACCCATTCTGTCATCTCCACCTATAAGAACAAGTGAATGCTGCCTTAGATTTGTATTAGTTCAAATTTTAATTTTAAGACCAAATCTTCTTACCTGTGCTGCATGGAGGATTGTATTCTGCCACTGCTTCTTCATCTGAAAAGCAGAAAAGCACAATTTGAAAATCTATAATGGTAAATTGGTCTTTCACCTAAAATGTAGTGTAGCCTTATACAAATTTTAATTTTGCAACGTAAGGTGGTATGATTTGGATTTATAAGCAATGCCTCCCTCTCCCCAAGAAAAAACCTTTAAAAAGAAACAAAAAACACGAGATTTAATTTATTAAACACAGCCACTCATGGGACAGTGAGCCAACAACCCCTGCAAATGGCATTGATACCGAATATACACTGGAGTTGAAAGTAACTTTTTTCCACCAAAAGTGAACCAGAAGGGATCCTCCAGTCAAAAATACGTACCTAAAGAGATGGAAGCCTCTGGATCCTCCAGAGGTTTTCCACGCTGTCCTCTGGACCTCGGCCACTGTCTGGGACACACTAATGCACCTGGTGGTGACTGCACTCCTCTTGATATATGAGTGTGGCCATGCTGAACCCACATAATGCACGAACAGCTCTGGCTTACTGCGCAGACGCGACCATGCTCATGCAGGTTCAGTACGGCCATGCCCGGGATTGAAGAGGAGGGCGGTTGCAAGCTTGAAATCTAAGATGTTGTTGGATTCCTTTTGGGTGTCCACACTCGGCAACAATGGCAGGATAATCGTACCACATCATACGGCTTTGCATATTACCCTGAGTCATTGCTCTGTGTCTGCCCACCATGCCGCATCCCTGATTTACACTTACTGCGTTGTCATAGACTTGCATTGCCGCATAATCCATGCGGTAGGCACAGATCAAGAGGAAACGCACTGCATAATTTTGTGACATTGTTGCGCTACTTCTGTCACTATGCACTGCATCCCCATAGATTTACATTGCCCTCGAAACATGCTGCAGTGGCGGAGAGTACCGTGACGTGATGTGGTGCAGTAAGTGTGAAAGAAGAAAATAAATTCCCATAAAAAGTTTAAGGCTAGATTCACAGTGGGATGTTGCGTTTTGATGCGACGGTAAAGTCGCAATGCAAAATTACAACGTAATACACCATAAAAGTCGCAACGCAACTTAACGCTGTTACCGTTACATATACAGTAGATACAGTAGAGTGTACAGGCAATGAAAAGCATGTGCATCAGTTTAACACAGCTTATAATGTGTATAATGCACTGCATGCAGTACTTTTATTTAACGTGCAGCGTTAGACACCAACGTAACATGTGCACTGTGAACGGCGCAATGATTTTTCATTGCAGTGCGCTATTCTGGATTATTTTTTTTTTCGCATTCGACTTTAATGTCCCACTGTGAACTTAGCCTAAAACAACTTACAGGGTGCCTATTGAAGCAGCTAGGCCAGAGAAGGCTGTTACCTGTCTCATAGTAGTCGTACACTTTGGCTGTGGCTGGTTTCAGGTCCTTCACTTCAACATCCTGCTCCACCATAAATGACAGATTGACTGGATCACGCCCCATCTAAAAGTAAAATCATATTACAATCATTTTAAAAATGATGTACTTCACACTGATCAATATTTCATGAAAATGACAAATAAAATATAGCTGTGACAATAGGCCATTCAGTAAGCCATAAAAAGAGAACAGATCATTTTTTAAACTTGAAGTCGGCAGCACATTTATCAGAATCATGCGTACTTTTGCAGTAAATGCCAAAACTCACTCGGCTGCCCTGGCCATTGATTTCATGGGTTTGTGTTCATCTGCAATATGCATTCACGTTTTTTTGCTGTGTTTTGAAAATGGACACCTCTCTGCTTAATTTTACCCACAAGACACACGTGTTTCTGATGGCAATGAACTTTGCCACAATCCAACAAAGTATTAACGATTGCGGAAAATTACATGTGGAAAATGCCACGAAAATTGCCTAAGCAAGTGTGCTCCCAGCCTTAAAGCAGACCTGAAATCTGAATTTTCTCTTTACTCTAAAAGGTAAGTAACAGCATAATAAACTTTATAGAAAAACATATATTTGTTGCAGCCCACAGAATTCCTGCAATAAATCTACAGTGTGTCAACTACCTGTTTTCATGGAAGAAGATGAAGGGTTAGCATCCTGTGTTTATAAAATTAGCAGAGGCTGCTGAGATTTCTGTGCTGACACAGCTGAGAGATCAAATTACAATTGTGATTACTTGCAGATGATAAATGGGAATTAGACAGGTTCTTCACTCTAAATACAAACAGGGTGTATTTCTCTCTGTTTTCCCTGTGTCTTGTGCATGAGTTCAGGTCCACTTTATGACATTCTATTCAAGTCCCCCCAGACTCTCGCACCTTCCATTTACTTGCTGCATGGCTTAATAAAGGGCAGTTGCCTGAAATAGCAACACTCAGTGATGCTCGGATATTTTCCGCGATCACGGAATAGCCATGATTCACGAGCATTTTTTCACTATTCGGCTTTGGTATTCGACGCCGTGATCGATTCTGGATCACGTAAATTGCCCACGGAAATTCCGTGACTACAAATATTCAGAATGCAATCACAGTAGTGATCGCGAGGATCACGGTAAAAATGAATTTGTGATTATCTCCCGCCGACTTTAATAGCAAAGCCCCCTTACATGGTAGGAGGATCCCCATTGGTCTGTTAAAGATCCAATGGGGAGCCTTGGAGCCAAAATTTAAAGATGCTTTTCAGCTATACACTTTAGTATAGCTGAGAAGCTCGTCCTATGCGGACGTATAGCCGCTGCCTCCCCGCCTGCCTTCACCTGTCACCCTCACCTAGCCTGGCACCTGGTGCACCCATAGGTGCACCAGGGGCCAGGCTAGGTGAGGGTAACAGGTGAGGGAGGTAGGGAGGACAGCAGGAAGCAGTGGCTATGCGTGTTTAAGGACGCATTCTCAGCTATACTAATTAGTATAACTGCGCAGGGGAGCATCGTGTGTGGCGTCGAAGATCTTCAATCAAGTTAATGAAGATTACAAGATTAGAGGATATCGGTGTGGGACATTTCCAAAGATATTGGTGTGGGAACTTTTTTTAAAGGTACAGGAAAGTATTTATGGTTAATTTAGAAGAATAAAATACTTTTTCCAGTATTGTGTTTTAATTTCATTTAATCATTTGCGTAAATTGGTAAGGGGTACTTTGTACCCCTATACTCATTTCACCTGGGAGAGGGGGCAGCATCTGGGTGTCCCCTTGTTAAAGGGGACTCCTAGATACCACTATGAACCCCCCCTAGGAGTCGTTGCACCCACCTCCTCCTGGGGTACCGGAGGTGGGGAAGAGCCCCTCGTCCATGGAATGGACAAGGGCTCCGGGGGAGAGGGGAAGACTTGGAGCCCCCCATACCATGGACCATGCAGGCTGGTATAGCTCAGGGTTCAAAACCCCAGTCGGTTGGGGCTCCGCATTCTGGCTATCCCAGCCTGCATGAGGGAAAAGGGGCCACAGAGGCTCGGGAAGGGGGGACCAACATATTTTTTTTTTAATTTCCCACTACCAGCACATTTTTTTTTAAATATTGTTTCCCACTATCTTTTTAACATATCCTGGAAATTTGGTGTTGCTAGAATGTAAGGGAGCTTTGCTATTAACTGCTAAAGTCGGCGGGAATTGTTTCACAAAGAACTGTCATTTGCCGCATTTAAAGAGACACTGAAGCGAACTAATTTTGCCCATTTTATCTTATAATTCACTTCAGTGCTCTCATGACAAGTAATCCGCTGCATCCCCGCCGCAAAACGAGGGCTGCAGAGCCTCCAAATCCCCGGGAGATAATCCAGCCAGCTTTTTTGTTTGAAATTTTAAAATCGATTTTCTCAAAAACTAAAAGTTATTTTTGATTTTTTTTAAGTTGTAGCCACATCTCACCTTTATCATTCATGCAATTTTGGTGATTGTAGCATGTATGGGGGCTTTGCTATTAGCTAAAACGCATTTCCGTGATCACCGCCATGAATTTCCATGATTGCCTCATTCACGGGAAAAATCCGGGTTGAAGTCAGTTTCAAATTGATTGGGGGGTATCCGAGCATCACTGGCAACACTGTCCCTGCTTACAGTCACTATCCTATTTTTTAACATGTTTTTATAAAGAGTGGTGTGTGTGTGCGTGTGTGTGTGTGTGTGTGTGTGTGTGTGTGTGTGTGTGTGTGTGTGTGTGCGTGTGTGTGTGTGTGTGTGTGTGTGTGTGTGTGTGTGTGTGTGTGTGTGTGTGTGTGTGTGTGTGTGTGTGTGTTTAGATAAGTTTAGATCGCAAAGTCCCACGTGCAAAGCAGTGCCATTAAACTCTATGCAACGTTTCGCGCACCAGACTTTGCTAGCGCAAAACTTTTGATCAGCTGTGCACTGCTATCAGTTGGTGATATAGTTATCATGCCTAAACTTATCATGCCTAAACTTATCATGCCTAAACTTATCACGCCAAAACTTATCATGCCTAAACTGAGTTTAGGCGTGATAAGGGGCTTTTCATCAGTGTGCTAACAGTTTGCACTGCTTTGTGAATCAAGCCGTGTGTGTGTGTGTGTGTGTGTGTATGTGTATGTGTGTGTGTGTATGTGTGTGTACGTGTGTGTACGTGTGTGTAGTGTGTGTGTGTGTGTGTGTGTGTGTGTGTGTGTGTGTGTGTGTGTGTGTGTGTGTGTGTGTGTGTGTGTGTGTGTGTGTGTGTGTGTGTGTGTGTGTGTGTGTGTGTGTGTGTGTAAAAACTAACCAGCAAGCTCATGGTGAACCAGAACTCATTGGAGTGTGTAAGGGGCCAAAATGGTCACCATTGTAGCCCCTTACACACTCCAATGAGTTCTGGTTTACCATGAGCTTGCTGGTTAGTCTGTACCCCTCTGTGTTTCAAGTCCTACTCCATAGAGCCACATTAATCCATGCCATGCACTGATGAGGACCAATCATACCGAACCAGTCTTTATGCATGTGGGATTATTGTGGCTCTGTACAATTAACAGCTGACACATCATTGATTGCATTCTGGCGGATCTGGAGGTGTGTTTAGCTTCTAAGGGCAGCAATGGTTGATTTTCATATTTCACTCCAACCTGAATTATCGCAAATCTTTGTGTGTGTAAAAAAACTGATAAGAAGGCTGTCATCATCACTCACCTCATCTATACAAACACTGGAATCTTGGCAGAGACGTTATTGGCCACTTTATGCTGGGAATACACGATTCGTTTCTGCCATGTGTTTCTCCTCTCGATCGTTTTTGCCGTTCGATTCTGCAGTCTTTTCTTTTATCTTCTGCTCGTTTTTCTTATCTTTTTCCATTCACTTCTATCGAGAATCGAGCGGCAAAAGAATCGAAAGGGAGATCGGATATGTTGGAAATTATCTATCGAACCATCTAACCACCTCAAAACGAACCATGTATTCCCAGCATTAGCCAAGTTTCATGTATTGTGTGTAGGGAGTTTAAAGGTATTTACACACATCCAATTTTGACGGGTTAATGATTGGTCAGCTTTACCACTTTCAAGTTCCATGTAGTATGAGAGCTTGCCTGCACAATGTTTTTATAGTATTTTAAATCTGTTGGCCCTAATACTATATGGAAGTGGTAAACTTGGATGTGTGTACCGGGCTTAACCCTTTCCACCACCATGTCAGACTATGTGCCACATTGGCATTTTCCCAAATAGCACCCATGTTTGACATAGTCTGACAAAGGAAAAAATGACTGCAACTAGATGGTGCTGTTGCCAGTACAATTTGGCACAGAGCCATCCTGCACAGATTAGAGCATCGGACTAAGGCCTTAATTCACTAGGATCATGCTGGAGATAATAAGGCAAGAGAAAACGTACCACCACACAGTGAGAGAGTTATCTTATCTCTTCCTTACGTTACCTCCTCTGTAGTTAATTTACCTCCTCTGTAGTTATTTTCACACGCAGTTAATTAACAGCCTGTCTTTAACCAGGGGCGTTCCTAGGGTCCTTGGAGATCAGTGGCACCTGGGGGCACTAGGTGGGGGCTATGTGCAGCAAAAAAATGGGCGTGGTCATGCAGTGAGTGGGTGTGGCCATGGGTGGGGCCAATCATACATTAGATTAGGACAGTGGTGGCGAACTTATTGGAGGCCCAAACTGCAACCCACAAGTCACTTATCTATCGTGGCAACAGCAATTTAAACTAAATACTATACAAATGTTTTAACACATACATGAACATTATGGAAAATCCAAGTTGAAAAACTGAAAAGATAAACAATTTCATTCATCCTACTCCTGACACCGGGTAGACTGTTAGGTGGTCCCTGGGTGCTCTACCCACCCCAGCTAAGTGCACTACTTTGCTTTAAGTGATCCCTAATTGCTCATATTGAGTTGTTACTATCCCATGTTGGGAACACTTATTACTGGATTTTTTTTACATTTTTGCTGATCTTTCTTGCATATATATGCATATTTTAAAACGCATAAAACCATTAGTAGATTTTTACGCGATGAGGAGTCTCCATTTTTATTACAAACAGCTGGTGATGAACTTGAGTCCCTGAAGGACCGGACGGGAGGTGCCAGAGAGGCTGTGGGGTGGCCAATACCCCAAATGCGACATCGGGCCCTGAAGGCCGCACCATCCGGTGAGTCCCCATCTGATGGGGGGTGTTGTATTACCCGTTTTATACCGAAAGACACACAAACACAAACAGAAGCGGAGCTATTATCTTCTATTTATGTCTATGAGTGGTACACACACTGAATAGCAGCGCTCCACACCTTTTGCATGATATAGGACTCTGTAGTGTGTATGTGGTGCTTGTACATGGACTTTTGCACGAAATCTTAACTGACTCACAGTACAATTTCCTTGAGGATTGAGGAGTCCTCTATATGAGTGCAGTTTTCCAAGTGTGATTTTATACTATATTGTTTATATTGAATACAGCAGCACACTATTGGTTATTTGGTGATTGTACATGGACTTTTGCATGAAATTTTAAATTGATTCACAGCATAAATCTCTTAAAGATTGAGTAGTCCCTTATATGAGCGCAGTGTTCCAAGTGTGATTTCCTTTTATATTAGATGTGACTTTTTGCTGCCAATTGATCAGAGACCATTGATAACTATCTCCAATTGGCTGTTAAGCAATCTGGCCTACTAGTAATGTTGATCATACTGTGGATTTTTGTAAATGAGTAATTAACACAATAAACCAGGAAGTTGCTTGAAAGTAAAACATTGGGTGAAAGACAAATCATGCACATGTGAGTTAATATATGGCACTCCAATTCAAGAGATTGTGACTCAGGATACCGATTGCCAATCTGCTGTGTGCGGGAATTTGGCTACACTAGTAGCAAAAAGGAATTTGCAAACAGAACGCATCCACTTCAATGTATAAAAAGGATTTCAAACCTCATTTAAGTATAAGGTGACCACGTCAGTCTGAATTTCACTTCTCTGTATCAGCTTGTCCTTCTCCAGCTGTGAAGGATAAAAAAAGAAAAGAAAAACATTCAGGTAATATGTATATATTTGTATATACATAGCCTCAATATAATAACTGTGCAATCTCCATTAACAGCAGTAATGCCATTATTTATCTGGAGTACTCAGTGCCTGTGACATGCTTCACACTAAGGTACGTAAGGGACTTTAGGACTAATTTGTTAAAGTACACCCGAGATGGGGAAACAAGCTCTATTGTACTTATCTGAGACTCCTTCCAGCCAGTTAGCCTTAAATGTCCCCTGGTTTCCCCCCAGGCTGCTCTTCATTGCTGCTTGGCCATTCTGAAATCTCGCCAACTGGACCAATCATGGGCTACTGCACATGTACAGCCCCAGCCACGTGCCTCCCATGGCTGGGAGAGTTCTGCACATGCGCAGTTTGTAAGGACTCTTTCTCATGTTTGTAGCCATGCTCATGACTACAGGAGCATAATCAGCCATCTTTTGGAGTGGTACAGCAGCATAACAAAGCAGATCAGTGGAGGAAGCCCCAGGTAAGTAAAGTAGATCTTACTTTGAGATGTTTGTAGAGATGTCCCACCATTTCCAGTGGGTTCATCATATCAAATCTGGACTGGATGTTTTTTTATATATTTGCCAGCCAATCCTAATGGTACTTAAAGTGAACCTCCGGACTAAAAATCGACTCAGCACCACTGAAAAGGCTTTGTGTTTCTTTAACAGTTTCACAGCATCAGAACTTTGTTTCTCTTATACAAGCCTCATTTTTAGCTGCACAGAAGAAAACTGCCCGGGCTTTTTTCCCCTGATGCTGTGCAAAGCATGATGGGATTTCTGATGTTGTTGTTCTCGTTCTGCTGTTTTGGTGCAATTTTTTTTTTTTGTTTACATTTTGAATTTGACATTTGAAGCCTAGCACGCAGCTGGGAGGGGTAATCAGGACACAGGACAGTTGGAACTTGTCACCTCCTTTCAACCAAAAAGATGGCTGCCCCCATGACAAAGATGGCAGCCCCCATGAATCACAAACATTTGCCTGTTCTTTTAAAACTGGGTGTGTAAGAGATTATATTGCCTATCTATTCTAATTAACATAGCTAATGTAACTTGGTCACAGTATGTTTGTTTAGGCTGAAGTTCCCATTTAAGCCCTTCTATAATCCAACCTCCCATCTCCCTCAGGTGCCATTATAAATGTCACAGAAGTGACTAAGCCATCCAGACATATATCCAATGTACTTGTTCTCCTAGGATATAATTTTTCATCTTCTCATTTTCATCTACATAGCCACTTATATTCATCACAACTAAAAGAATTGTAAGATCCTAGAGGTATTTAGACTTCCCTTCTTATTTCCCTGTAGTTTTTATAAAAAGACGTGGCTTGGAAGTGGAGTAAGAAGACCTTTACCACTGTCAACCTGATTCTGAGAGAGAAGAAGCCTTTAGCATCAAGAAGGGCAGAGCTGGGGAGTGGGGACTAATATTTCAGTCCACTGACCGATTTAGTGTTGCCAGGAGATATTTGACTTGTCTTTCATAGTGACTGAGGTGTACTCAAACTGGTTTCACAAAAAAGTCAGCTGAGCTACAAGACTTTTTTTTTTCAAGCCATTATGAAGGTGCTATCAAGGTGGTATCAGTGTTGGGATCACCAACAAGAATGATAGAGGCATCCGATATTGCTGATGGTGAAAATAAGATCTTTTTAGCCCATAGATATGGTCTCTAATTGTGAAAAACATGAAATGTACTCCTGTTTTTAACCACTTCACCACTGAGGGGTTTTACCCCTTGAACACCAGAGCAATGTTCACCTTTCAGCGCTGCATCCATTCATTCGTCTATAACTTTATTATTACTTATCGCAATGAAATGAACTATATCTTGTTTTTTTCGCCACCAATTAGGCTTTTTTTAGGTGGGACATTATGCCAAGAATTATTTTATTCTTAATGTGTTTTAATGGGAAAATAGGAAAAAATGTGGGAAAAAATATTATTTTTCAGTTTTCGGCCATTATAGTTTTTAAATAATGCATGCTACTGTAATTAAAACCCATGAAATGTATTTGCCCATTTGTCCCGGTTATAAAACCGTTTAAATGATGTCCCTATCACAATGTTTGGCGCCAATATTTTATTTGGAAATAAAGGTGCATTTTTTTCAGTTTTGCGTCCATCCCTAATTACAAGCCCGTAGTTTATAAAGTAACAGTGTTATACCCTCTTGACATAAATATTTAAAAAGTTCAGTCCCTAAGGTAACTATTTTGTTTAATTTTTTATTGTATTCATTTTTTTTTTAAATTGGGGAGTGTGGGAGGTAATGAGTTAATTTATTGTGTAATACAATGTATTTGTATGTGTAAAATACTTTAGGGTGTAGTTTACTATTTGGACACAAGATGGCCACAGTGAGTCTGTTTACATGCAACCTGTAAGTGTCTGGGAGGACGCTTATGGAAGCAGTAGGAGGCTGGGAGAATCACAATGATCGCGCTGTTTCTAATAGAAGCAGCGGATCATTGCGGGGGCTTAGATCAACGAACGGGAATGGATTTTCCCGTTCATTGATCTCCAGGCGAGCGGGCGGCGGCGTGCACGAGCGGCGGGTGCGCGCGCATGAGCGGCGGGAGTGTGGACAGCGGCGGTAGCGCGGAAGGTACAGATTTCTGCGTCCCTGGGGGTCAAAGGATGGAAAAAGGGACGGAGAAATTCATACCGCCGGGGGTAAAGTAGTTAAACTTGACATTATATTATAATTCTGATTATCTCCAGTCTGTGCTTGTTATGCTCGGTGGTATATTCTCCACAGTCAGCACGACATGCATAACCTGACGTGAAGGAGACACACACGCAAGCACAAGGAACCAGCATATCCCCAGTTGTAGTGGAGGATCGGACTGACTCCCGTAGGAGATGTGGCTCGCAGAGCAGGCGTAGATCCGAGCAACCACAAACAATACTTAACAGTAATCGCTCAGCGCAAAAGTAGCACTGAGCATATCAATGAAACTACATACGACTGACTAACATATGTATATATCGGCAGTGGACAGATATATAACATAAGCAAGGAACACTAGCTAGGAACTGGAGCAATACAAGGAACAGGACTAGGAAGGATTCGCTACTTCTACGCAGAAGGAGTGCAATCCACGCAAGGTACAGGAACAGGACTAAGCTAACTCGGCACGGGTGATCACGATAAGCGTAACCTACCAAAATGTGCTGGAAACTGACTGACTGAACACAGGATATAAACAGTTCGAGTACGTATATATCAGCGACACTGATGTATTAACATAACACGAATACAAGAAAAATAACAAACGCGCTAGTATGCGTATATATCGGCGATGAACCAATATATGATGCAAGACAAGCAAAGTAACAAATACTGATAAACAGGAACAGGACTTAGAAGGACTCACTGACTCCTATGCAGGAGATCAGTGCAGTCCACAAGAATTAACATTAGAACTATGAACACGGTCTGGGGCCAGAGTTGCAGCAAGACAGGCTTATGCTGGAACTATGATATCCCATGGAGCACTGCAGGAAGCAGTCCTTTATACTGAGGTCATCCAATGGGAGCAGACATGCAGATTCCCACACAGGTGAATGATAATCAATCACAGGCTGACAGCAGGAAAGGGCAGACAATGATATGCAGCCTGCCTGAAAGGGATTGCAGCTCCATTGCAACAGACAATGTTTGCTTTCACAAAAGCATACTAAACTGTCAACTTCAGAGCGACTGCAGATGGAATCAACACTCAGTGTGAGCGCAAGGAACACTATGCGAGCAAAGGCACGTAAAGAAATCAAAAACTGCTTGTCTTCAGTAAAACTGCAGCCAGCAGTACATGCTGCAGAAGTGATCATAACAGTGCTTCTCCAATGGCACAGCAAGGCTTACTTTTCTTATTGTACTCTTGATGGGAATGAATCCAGACAGCATCTTCACCTGTATAACAGCCATGTTGGATTTCTCCCGGCTTCCAATATATCTGTTGGAGTAAAACACAGTCATAGACAGCCGAGATTTGCATTTTATGGTTCCATTTTGAAGGACAAGTTTTTTTTAGATAACATTTTCATCTTAATTATATTCTCATGATGGGATTTGTTTAGTTGGCAGAATTCCACTAGTGACACTACCTATTTCGATAATTATACGGTTTATACTAACTTACACTGGATGAGATGCTATATAAGGGTTGAAAGGAAACCGATCTTAGTATAGTAAAAATCCTTGTTGACCTGTACAGTAAGGTAACCTAAAGCACAACTGACCTGAAAAAAATATATACCAGGTGGCCCGACCTGGGGCTTTTTCATTGTCCCCATAATCTTTGTGGTCACTCAGCCTCACTGGCCCCTTTTTTCCGTCTTGGAGCATTGTTCCCCATTCATCCATGAAGTGCACATGCTCTGACCATTGCATGCGTAATCTTTGCATGTGCTCTACCATAGCTGTGTGTAGGAGCCTCGGCCAGGAGTGTACTGGGCACGTAAGTTAACAAATGTTTCCCAATTGTACATGTCCAGAATGCTCCTGACCATAGCTTCTGAGCAGGAAGCACAGAGAGCACAGACCATGTGCCCTTTCACTGACCAAGCTTAAGGAGGTTTGCTAAGGAACTTCATCCCATTTTACACAAGAATCACAGACTGAGAACGATATGCCCTAAACCTCCCCTCTTGTCATATCGGCAACCACACAATCTAAAACAGATGATTGTCAGGAGTTCTTTGAATAGGCCTCAACAAAACGGAACATCACCCTGCCGACCAAAAATATGTGGGACCTGCAGACACATTTACTCCACTGACAGGTTAATGATACCAGGTTCACAACAGGAGTACAGAGTACAAGGCACATTTTCCTGTGGTTCCACCAATCTGGTATATCTGATCATGTGTGCTAAATGCCCCAATGTTAAGTACGTGGGAGAAACTGGACAAACTTTGCACAAACGTATGAATGGACACAGGCACACTATTAACGATACCAAATCTGAACTCCCAGTTGCTACACACTTTCGGTCCAACGGACATAGCATGTATGATCTTCGTGTTACTGCCCTGAAGGGTGGCTTCAAAACGTCAAATGATCGATTAATAGCAGAAACAAAATTTATAAATTGGTTCAAAGCTGTGGAGAAGGGTTTGAATAAGGACAAAAACTTCTTATATTGGTATGAGGCTGATGATATTTGAACTTTCTCTGCCTATATAGCTGAACTTGTGAACTCAGAATTTACGATACCTCTGGGTCAATCCTAATCCGAGGTCTGTGAACATGGAGTAAACAAGGATCCTTATCTCAGCTAACAACCTCTAACCCCATTTAGATGTTCTATTCTGGGGGGGGGCAGCAAATCTATGAGGCCACAGAGTTTAATGGGGCACTGAAGATCCCAAGGTATGGCCTTGCCACCTCGTATCGTTAATTCAGATTTCCACTAAACTTTTCACACACTTTAGAGACCTGCTCACACTTAAAGCAAAAGAAAGCAACAAATGAAAAGTCCCAAAATGGAGAAAGAGAAATAAGCAGGGAAATGTATAAATAATGTAAAATGTAAAATACATAGATATCAATGTTTATTTCTCCCAGAGTCAAATGGTCGATACATTGTCAATTATGTTGCTGTCACTTACAATAGGTAATGAAAATCTGACAAAAGTGACAGATTTGTTAGGTTTTTGGATTAGCCCATCTCCTCATGGGAGATTGCTAGTAATTTTTTTATTTTATTTCCAAAAACACTTACTGAACTGTAGTTTCTCAGTGCTTTTGAATAAAGAATAATACTGATAATCCCCCATGAGGAGATGGACTACATCAAAACCTGTCAGATTTTTCAGCTTTTTACTACTTACTGTAAGTAAGTAGTACATTTTACCCTGAAAGAAATATGCATCTTTATGTGTATGCATTTTAATTTTTTTCACTATAGTGGTCCTTTAAAGAGACACTGAAGCGAGAATAATTCTCGCTTCAGAGCTCATAGTTAGCAGGGGCACGTGTGCCCCTGCTAAAACGCTGCTATCCCGCGGCTAAACGGGGGTCCCTTCACCCCCAAACCCCCCCCCCCCCCCGCAAAATCAACGACCAAATTGGTCGTAGATTTTGCTGCTCCTAGAGGCAGGGCTAACGGCTGCAGCCCTGCCTCTAGTCGCGTCTATCAGCGGCGCATCGTCGCCTCTCCCCCGCCCCTCTCAGTGAAGGAAGACTGAGAGGGGCGGGGGAGAGGCGGAGATACGCGCTGACAGACGCGCAATGGGCAGGGCTGCGGCGGTTAGCCCTGCCTCAACCAGGAAGAGATCCCCGGTTGCTCGGAGGGGATTTGTGAGGTGAGGGACCCCCGTTTAGCGGCGCGATGGCGGCGGTTTAGCAGGGGCACACGTGCCCCTGCTAACTATGAGCTCTGAAGCGAGATTTATTCTCGCTTCAGAGTCTCTTTAACAAATTGACTCCTTACTGCCCATCCTCCTCCAGAAATGATTTATAACTTCAGTGAAGAGTAAGATATGCAATAATAAAACTTACGCAGCACTGATTTGAACTTCAAAATTGGTCACTGGTTTCCCCTCACACGCCTCATTTGAGTGCGGGGTTACTGTAAATGAAAAGCTTGTGTCTTTTCTTGGTGGTGGAACGTTGTATCTCAGGACTGTCTGTGAGATAAAGACATAAAGATATAACACTGAGTTCCATAAATAAAATAGGTTGCTTTCAAATTCAGGACCACGTGGTTTGAAACACCAAGCAGCTACATTCAGCACTATTTCAGCACCATTTCAGCACCGGGAAGCAGTTTCAGTGCTAAATAAAATGCTCCCTGGTGCTGAAATGGTGCTGAATGTGACTTTTCAGGTTCTGAACGTTGTCCTGACTTTAAACACCATCACTAATTATAGGCAAAAGTTGAAGGTCAGTTTCTTCTCACCTGTACATAAACACAGCCACTTCCTGCAGTGGTCACTGTAAAATCTCCATTAACAGCTGGTAGTGAAGCCCTCTGAAGGAGGAGACGGTTATCGTTGTTCACGTGGAACTTCTCCAGATATCCTTTGCTGGAACTGACTGTTACAGTCACATCTCCCTTATCAGTAAATGTGGCCTCTGCGTACTTGGCCAGAGCCTGAAGAGCCACAACTGTGTCCTAAAAAAGAGGGCAGGTAGTAAAGGTCTTGAATTTGTAAACCAGGTAATAATGTAAAAGCACCTCAATCTAATGGTGTTGAACATAATCAATGATATGCAGTAAAGCAGGACATGTCCATTTAGTATTAAACAGTAGGGAGAACTTCTTTACACCATAGAAGCTATTTTAGTTCCAGTGGTGCCTGTTTTTTATGTGTACTGAGCTGCAACAGGACGCCGGCTGGGGGATCATCCATTGCACCAGGACTGTGCACACATGTGTTTAATGCTGTCTGGTCTGTGGCTGCGGGCAGCTGGTTTTTAAGGTGAGCTCGGCCCCTGTAGGTGCTGGGGGCAGATTGAATTATTGAGGTGCCCCCCCCCCCCCCCCATATGACTTTTGGAGACACGGTGATTACTAATGGAGGTGGGTGCCCCCCAAAACAATTTTGAAAGCAGGCTATGCTGTGGCTTTATCCTTATTTTTTTATTGCATATCTATGACGGTCATCGTTAATGCCAAGGACTTAGAAAGCCATCATTGTGGTTATCAAGCTGAGTGAGCTGTCTGTGGGTCTGGGCAGCCATATCACAAGGTGAGAGAGGTCCCTACTGGTGGAGGATCGTGCACAGGAGGTGAAGCAGTAACATACCACACGGGAGATATATGGTGGAAGATCCCCTTGTTATACACCCTATGCGATGATCTGTCCATCTTTCTGTATTTTTTCTGAGGTGCATTGAAGTGGATGACCTGGATGAATGCCGGCACACGGTTGCATTTAGTGGACTTTTATTGTTGGACTGTAAGGCAGTACATGATTTCTCTATAACAACTGTATTGTACAGACTGTAAGGTAGTGCAAGGTGTTTGATATTTTGCTGACTTTTTGATGTTATTGTGACATTGTACCTATGCAGCAGACCTAGAGTGGAGGAAACAGAGTGTAGTACTAGGGAGTGGAGCGCACCAACCCCCTCCCCCCCCCCCTCATTGTTTAGTAGGGAGAACTTATTACTTGTCACAAGCTGTAAAGTTTTGGGTGTTCATGCTCGATTGTTGCATAGCCAAATGTCCAATAGCAGCTATAGTGTGCACTTGGCCACATGCCATAGCGAATATCAGGCACTCAGCCATGCAGCAACTGTTCTCCAGTAAATAGACATTACAGCTGCCAACAGCGGTGGTAGAATATGAGTATTTGTTAGGTTTAGGAGGTATTTTTGGAAATGTAACACTTTAAGGACCACTATCGCGAAAAACGTAAAATTTTAAATGCATGTAAACACATACAAATAAGAAATAATGTTTCTTCCAGAGTATAATGTGCCATACATTACTTTTCTCCTATGTTGCTGTCACTTACAGTAAGTAGTAGAAATCTGACATTACTGACAGGTTTTGGACTAGTCCATCCCCTCATGGGGGATTATCATGGTTTTGTTTAGCTTTACAGGCACTCAGCGAATGGCAATTGCTCTGTCCAACTGCCAAAAAAGTGTGTAGTGAGCACGAAAGCTGGCCAGCGTCATTGTATAAATCCTTTTCAAGGAATGTCTTTATAAAAAATAAAAGCCTTGCTGAGAATCCCCCATGAAGAGATGGACTAGTTCAAAACCTGTTGGTTCTGTCAGATTTCTACTACCTACTGTAATTGACAGCAACATAGGAGAAAAGTTATTTATGGCACATTTTACTCAGGAAGGAAGGCTTACATGTACTATATTTTAAATTTTACAATTTTCATGATAGTGGTCCTTTAACCACTTCAGCCTTCAGTCTTTTTTCACCTTCTGCATCCGAGCAATTTTCACCTCCCATTCATTCCCCAATAACTTTATCACTAATTATCACAAATAATTGATCTATATCTTGTTTTTTAGCCACCGATTATCCTTTCTTTGGGTGGTACATTTTGCTAAAAATTATTTTTTCTAAATGCATTTTAATGGGAATATTAAGAAAAAAATTGTAAAAAATTCATTTTTTTCTCAGTTTTCGGCCATTATAGCTTTAAAATAATACATGCTACCATAATTAAAATCCCACACATTTTATTTGCCCATTTGTCCCGGTTATTACACCATTTAAATTATGTCCCTATCACAATGTATGTTACCAATATTTTATTTGGAAATAAAGGTGTATTTTTTTCAGTTTTGCATCCATCACTATTTACAAGCTTATAATTTAAAAAATATTAGTTATATACCCTTTTGACATACATATTAAAAAAGTTCAGACCCTTAGGTAACTATGTTCTTTTTTTGTTTGTTTTTTTATTGTAATTTTTTTTTTTTTTTTTAGTTAAACATTTTCTTTGGGTATTTTTTGGGTGTGGGAGGTAAACAGTTAATCTTAAATGTTTTTTGGTGAGAAAAATGTGTGTGCGTGTAGTTTTACTATTTGGCCACAAGATGGCCACAGTGATTTTTTTGTTTTTCTATCCTGTAAGCGAGCACACTCGCTTACAGAAAGTATAAGGAGGACGTGATTTTTTTTTTTTTTTTCAGAAAGACCGTGGCTTCTGATGAGAAGCTGTCGGTTTTTCTAATGGGGACTTAGATCAATGAATGGGAACTATATTCCCATTCATTGATCTCTGGGCTAACGGGGGCTGCACGGGAGCGTGCAGCAGCAACCTTTTGGACGTCAGGGCTAGGGCAAGGAAGGGTTAGGTTTTGTTTTTTTTCATGGGGGGGAGGGCTTTTAAGGTTTAAGAAATAGAAAGAAGAAATTGATTTTTTTAAGAGCTAGATGGATAGAAGTGCAGAAGCCCCAAATAAAAACTCTGTCATACAGCTGACAGAAGGATATCAATAATCACAATTTACTGATCTTTTCACTCACACTTTAGCCAATGCCCAATTGATTTTGTGCTACAAATAATACACACATAATAGCATTAATGAAAAGCAACAAAAGTGTTTAACTTTTATATGACTCAAAGAAGATTTTTGAAGAGCTCAAAGAAGCACTCCAGGAAGTGTCATTGGATTGGGCGTGAATAAGAACAAAAAGGTAATTTATACCATTTCTTTTTTTTAGCTTGTGACTCCAAAATGTAAGTCAGAAAAATAACCAGAGCAACAGATTGCTCTAAAGAAAACATACTTTTATTTATCCAAAATAACTGGGAGACATTTTAGTATGTAAGATATTTATATAATCCTTCCAACTGTTAAAGGTCATCTGAACTGAGAGGGATACGGAGATCAGGGATACTCGGATACCACTTTTTAAAATCTGAATTGATCCGGATCCAGATACCCAGATATCCAGATCCGAATCGGATATCCGAATCCGAACTTTGCAGCATCCCCGTAGAATCGGATATCCGAACCCATGATCCGGGATATCCGACCGGAAGTGGCCTTTAAATTGCTTCCAAAAGGTTTGTTAAGGTAAATGATGCATGTAGCACCATGTTTTTTAAAGAGAAACACTAATTGATTATGTGGGGGCTTAAAATACCCCCCAAAAAATGGCTGTAAATTAACATCCGGACTAGGTTCCAGACAGCGGTCGTGCAGCCCACATTGTGTCCAAAGTCCAACCGTACAACTGGGACATGACAGTTTTCAGCCCAGACACCTCAAAAAAATTATGCAGCAAGTGTGTTTTGGGTTAAATATAGGTGGTATCAGCACAACAGCAGTGGCCTGTGGCACCCTGGCGGTGGGAGCAGCACAGGCAGCAGGAGCAGGGTAATGCAGCAGCAGCATGTGTAACGTGTGCCAGGAACATGCCGGACATGGCACGTCTACATGGCCTGTAGCGTTGGTACCACGGCTGTAAAAAAAATTGTGAACCAGGCTTAGTTAGTAATAGTTAACAATCAGGACATTACGGAGGTTGTGGTGGTAAAGAGTGGTAAGGCCGGCATAGTGATTCCCAGCCACTTCATGTACCCCTCTTGCCAATAACAGGGAATGTCTCGCCCAACAGGGTCTGGCGGCGTTTCTTGCTTGCACAGGAAGCGAAGGAGGGAGCAGAGGAGGCAACTGAGGACTGGCTGCCTGAACAGGCCTCAGTGTCGCCAGGAGTGGCAGAGGGGGTTCTGGTGCTCTGAGTCTGACTACTGCCAGCGCCAGCTTGCTTCAGCCTCTTGAACTCCTCATGCTCAACAAAATGGTTTTTGGACAGATGGGTGATGAAGCTGGAGGTGCCATAGTTGGAGGGGTTACAACCTCTGCTCAGTTTCACATGGCACACATTGCATGCATGTGGCAAACTTGCTGTCCAATGAAGGCAGAGTTAAAAACCACCAGATTGGGGACTTGAAGATTCCCCTGCGGCCTGAATGGGATGCTGCTGTTTTTCTCCCTGTGGCAGTTGGGAGTTGAGTGGTGCGGCTGGTGGTACTAGTAGCAGAAGATGAAGCAGCAGGCTGTGGGTCCCACATTCCACGGTCACTGCTGCCCTTGCCACTGTCTGCATCTGCAATACTGATCCTCCATGCCAAACCCACCGACGCATCCTCAGAGTCAGAGCTGACATCCCCATCCTGTGGATGGTAGTCACAGTCCTTCATCTCATCATCAACATCATACTCCCCCTCCTCAAACAACTGCTGCTGGGATGATAACCCCCCCCAAACTCCTCTTCTACTGCCACATGCAAGGACCCCCCCCCAACAACCACTGTCTGCAACTGTGACTCCTCCACATAGCCCAATGCGCCCAGAACATGCTCCTCAAACTCACTGCAGGTAACAGCCCTGATTTCAATCGCGGTGTCTGGAGTGAAAAGCTCGCTCAGTGAGGGTAGGCTGCTTGCTGGGGTCGACGCGATGACCGAGTCCCCAGGAACTGCTTGGCGGCTGCTGCTGCTCCTGCGAACAGGAGTAATGGTGGGGGTGGAGGTCTCTGTTGTAGAGCTGGTGGTGGCCTACTCATCCACCATCAGCAGGAAAATGGCCGCTACATGCTGCTGCGCCTCTGCAGTGTGACTATCCCTAACAGCTGGAGGGCCAGTGGCTAGCAGTGGAATGGACAGTGACGCGGCAGAACTGCTGAATGTGGCCGCAATGTTGCTCTCTCTCCTCTTGGCCTTGCTGCCCCTCCCCCAGCTGCCAGTGCCAGCAGACATAGTACAACTTATATGTGTGATGATCAGGGGCATAGCAATAGGGGGGCCTGAAAGGGCCCTCCCTCAGCTACAGTATTAGCTCTTTATTGGTCCTGTGCTCATAATAATAATCACTTCTATAGATACTTTGAATAGTGGTAATCATTAACAAGCTGTTTCCCATCCCTTCTTGCACCTCTGACACTGTAGTTGCCATTGGCAGGTTTTGGTGCGCCGTATCAATTATGTTTAGAGTGCTTGGGGGCAATGGGGGGCCCCATTGTAAAACTTGCATCAGGGCCCACAGCTCCTTAGCTACACCACTGGTGATGATGTCACCAAAAGGATGTGGGGTACTTGTACTTTATTAAAATCAGGGTTGGACTTTAATGACAATCAGCACGGAGTGACAGACAGCAGAGTACAAGACAGTGCACACTAACTGGTCTATCTGTCACACTGACACGCAGCACTGCCACTGCAGCAGTAATCTGTTCTGTAGTAAGCTAACACAGTACTACTCTAACAAACAACTACTAGCACTGCAGTACTAACTACACAATAACACAGTAATCCTATTCCCTAACCTATACTGTAGCTAAGGCTAATAGCAGGCCAGCAGCAGCAGCAGGCAATGGCCTGCACACACACAGGACCTACTGTAGCAGCAGAGTCTGACTGTCACACTAACTAAAATCAAAATACAAGCTAGCTAACTAAAAATTAATAAAATAGAGGTATAGTGCAGGTGTTTATGTGCAAAAACGTTACAGTAATACAGCACTTGCTTAGCCAACAGCACTGGAGATGTCTCTCAGTGAGCAGTCACAGCACGGATGATTTTCTCATCATGGCTCCTGCTTTGTGTACTGGAGAGGCTGACCAGGGTTCCCCTTTGTGATTAGCTGCTAGGGCCAGAGCTGGGAGCCCTCTTATTGGCTCAGTGAGGTCCTGGAGCCCTCTGATTGGCTCAGTGACGTCATCTTTGGTAAATGCTACCCGGATCCAGATATCCCCGCAGATATATGAATTCCTATTCGGATACCGCTGCGAATCCGGATACCGCATTCTGGATTTGGCCAACTATCCGGAATCCGAATCCGAGGTCGGGATAGCGAAAAAAGTTCGGATTATCCGGGTAGTTCGGATATCCGGAATCCGGATGAGCATCACTAAGGACCCGTTTCCACTGAAGCAGAAACTGCTCCGAATCCGCAGTTTCCCCGCAGGCAAATTACGCGGGAAAACTCTGCCATAGGAAACTATGGCACCACCGGCCGAATCACTTACCCTAGCGATTCGGCAGACACTGCCCACAGATTTAGTGCGGTAGGCTGCGAATCTCATAGCCGTGCATGGCAGGGCTTCTGGGGTTCGCCCGTGTTCCCGCACCCCTGGAAGTGCCGCCGCGCGTCTCACTGACGCGTGCGGCACAAGCCCTCTGATGGAGAAACAAACATGTGGCTTATCCAGTCAGACTTCAGTCAGAATGCCTGCTCTGCATGCTTGTTCAGGGTCTATGGATAAAAGTATCGAAGGCAGGGGATCAGCAGGTCAGCCAGGTAACTGGTATTGTTTAAAAGGGAATAAATATGGCAGCCTCCATATCTCAGTTCAGGTGTACATTAAAACCACTTAACGACCGCCTAACGCCCATAGGCGTCGGCGGGTCGTTAGTGGTATAGCATGGAAACTCTTTCCATGCCAGTTCACGGAGACTGCCTCCGTGAACAGTGTGCGAGCCGCCAATCACGGCTCGCACGCATAATGTAACCATGCGGGGAAGGAATCCCCGCTGTTTACATCACACGGCGCTGCTGCGCAGCAGCGCCGTGACGTAGATCGGCGATCCTCGGCCTCTGATTGGCCGGGGATTGCCGGCATCTGATAGGCAGAAGCCTATCCTATCAGTCATGATAGCACACAGGAGAAGGGAGAGGGAGGGAAAGCAGGGGAGCCCTGAAAACGCTGCGGAGGGGGGCTAGGAGGAGCCCCCCCCCCGCAAATCAATAGTAGCCAGCGGCGATCAGACCCCCCTGCAGGACATCCCCCTAGTGGGAAAAAAAGGGGGGAAGTCAGATAGCCCTGCCACATTCCTGATCGGTGCTGCGGGCTGTAGAGCCCACGCAGCACCGATCATTGCAAAATACCCTTGTCCTTAAGTGGTTAAGGAAGCACTGTATCTTTACAGTTATTTTGCACACTGCAGAATTCACAAGTCTTATCTTCTGACTACTTTACTCCATCAATTACCTGTGTGGAAGAGAACCCTCCATAGGGGTTTTGTTGTTTACTCAGCCAGTTGACAATCTCAGCAGCTTTGCCCAAGTCTGGCTGTGGGCCTGAGAGGAGAGCCAGGAGTACATAGGCGGTCATCTCCACCTCTGCAGACGAAGCGCGGTACCAGTATGAATCTGTAACAGGCGGGACAGTATCCCGTTTCCAGTGAACCTGTCCATCTGTAGATATAAAATAAAATACCACATAAGTAGTGTAAACCATGTTCCTGTCTTTCTTTCAAGACTTTAAGTGTAAAAACATTCAGGAGGTGTGAAATGTCTGGCACTATAGTTTATTGACAGCAGATTAAAAACATAGGTCTTGTGACATGATGCAGTGGAACAACATAACGTGCAGCAAGACTGACATGCATCAGAACTGTGTCATCACAAATTGTCACAACGTTTTTTTGTGCATATTTTTTTTGATCATGTAGCTAGCCTAGCGCTAGCTACATGATTCCCCCCCTCCCTCCCACCCCTCCGATCGCCACTGGCGCGAAGACCTGTCCGGAAATCACGTTCTGAACGGGATTTTCTTCAGGGCTTCCCCCGTCGCCATGGCGACGAACGGAGTGACATTATCGATGTCATCGACGTCGTGATGTCACAGGGAGTCCCGATCCACCCCTCAGCGCTGCCTGGCACTGATTGGCCAGGCAGCGCACGGGGTATCTGGGGGGGCCCTGTATTGCGGCGGGTAGCAGCAGATCGACGGCGAGCGGCGGTGAGCGGGTAGGACACGCAGCAAGCACAGTGCTTGCTGTGTGTTTAAAAAAAAAATTATTCAAATCGGCCCAGCGGGGCCTGAGTGTGGTGACCTCCGGCGTCTAACGCTAGGGAGGTTAATTTAGGCATCTGGAAGAGGCGTTAGTATTTATAGGGATCTGTTAAGATTAGACGATTCATGGGGAACATGCACCAAAAAAAATGGCAAAAACAAATGTAAAATAATTGCTTGACTGATATTCTATCCATTGGAGATTAGTAAAACTGCAGCAAATCTATATCTAGGTTCCTAACTGCTTCTCTTAACGAACACGCTTGCTTTCCATTTAATCTTAACTTCCCCTTTCAGAGGAAAAAAACACCTTTATGATGAATTTTCTTAATCTCCATCCTTATCATTAAACCCTTCCTGATGCCTAAACTTAAAGAGGAACTTCAGCCTAATAAACATACTATCATTAAGTTACATTAGTTATGTTAATTAAAATAGATAGGTAATATAATCTCTTAGCCACCCTGTTTTAAAATAAGGCACATGCTTGTGATTTCATGGGGGCAGCCATCTTTTTGGTTGAAAGGAGGTGACCAGGAGCATGAGACACAGTTCCAACTGCCCTGTGTCCTGATCACCCCTCCCAGCTGCAAGCGCTAGGCTTCAAATCTCAAATTCAAAATACAAAAAAAAATGCACCTAAACAACAGAACGAGAACAACATCAGAAATCCTATCATGCTTTGCACAGCATCAGGGAAAAAATGCCCGTGCAGATTTCTTCTGTGCAGCTAAAAAATTAGGCTTGGGTAAGAAAAACAAAGTTCTGATGCTGTGAAACTGTGAAAGAAACACCAAGCCTTTCCAGTGCTGCTGAGTAGATTTTTAGTCCGGAGGTTCACTTTAAACTTCTAACCCTATCTCCTAACCCTAATTAACCTTACTCATGCTTAACAGTATAATTTACAAATACTCACCTTTCATCATCCATATGATCATTCCACATCATTCCCCACCCAGTGCAGTATTCCTCCCCTCAATGTTCTAAATCTTCTCGTCTTCAGCAACAGGCCTCCAGCCCTTGTTCCCCTCACCCACTATACTCACTTTATGTGTAATTTCCTCCGCCTCTTGATCTCTAAACACGTACTTGCAGATAGAACTTGCTTAAATTTCTAGCGAAAAATCGTTCGAGCGATCAGAAATTCTGATCGGATTGGTTTTAAATAATCTCCATTGGTGGACACAATCGATTATGAACGAGTGAAAAAAATGTCGCCCAAATGAATTTTCGTCGAACGAAAATTTGGATTTTCTTGGTGGTCGTGATAGATCGGAAGCAATGATTGGTTAGTTGATGGTGTACTGAACGATTTTTTTGTCCGATCAGAATTTCTGATCGCTCGAACGATTTTTCGCTGAAAATTGGACCGTTAGTGGCCAGAGAAATGTTGACAGATCTCAGAATCCTCTGCAGTCATCACATTATGTCAAGCTGAGAGTCACTTTATTAACATCCACATCTAATACAGTAATGCAAACTCTAGCCAACTAGATAGCACCGAGGGACACTCGGTGACTTACCTCCTCGTATGGCTTTTTCCTCTAGTTTTGCCAATATATCCTTCCGGAGTTCTGTCTCTCCGCACAACGTGAAGGTGTAGGCCAACAGAGCCTGGGTGTATACATTACTCACACCAGGAGCTGCCGCGCGCAGACAGGACACTGCTTCTTTGACAAGAGGATCCTAGAAAACAAAGAGATCGGGATACAATCTCAGAATGTTCTAACTGTAAATAGTTAAGAATGATAAAATTAGGTGAAGAAAAATGCTGCATTTTAAAGTCCTTGCACACTTTGCACTTTAACCTCCTTTCTCCTGACCCTGTAACTAACATTAACAAGTACTGATGAGCTTGAATTTTTGCCGAAGTAATTTCCATGTTAAAATTTGCATTTTTCCCAACTTAACATTTTCTCAAAAATATAATAGAATTATGATCACAAGTTAACCACTTAAAGAGGAACTGTAACGGCAAAACGTCCCCTGGGGGGTACTCACCTCGGGTGGGGGAAGCCTCAGGATCCTAATGAGGCTTCCCATGCCGTCCTCCGTCCCTCGGGGGCAGCCCTCCGTACAGCCGTGACGTAATATTTACCTTCCTGGCTCCTGCGCAGGCGCTCTGACGGCTGTCGGCTCCGAAGTAGGCGGAAATACCCGATCGCCGTCGGGTCCGCTGTACTGCGCAGGCGCAAGTCTCCGGCGCCTGCGCAGTAGAGCGGACCCGACGGAGATCGGGTATTTCCATCTATTTCCGAGTCGAAAGACGTAATTCCTTCCCCCCCCCTTTTCTGCCCACCAATGGAGCTTGCTGTTGGTGGGCTCTGATCCCTGCCAACATGTTTGTTTATTTTTTTGTATTTATTTTTTTGTTCTTATAAAAAATGTTAGTATTTTTTTTATACCTATCCCTCCCTCCCCTGCCAGCCATTCACCACAATTGGCTGTCATAGGCATCAGCCTATGACAGCCGATCGCTCTTCTGCCTCCCAGGGGGACAGCCATGTGACAGATCGCAGTAGATCAGAGCGCTGTCCTGTGTAAATAGACGATTTTGCCGTCTAGCAGTCTCCTAGCGTTGATCGCCGATGGGGGACTGATGACGGAGTCTGATGTGGATGTACAATTAGGCAAAGCAGGTCATCTTGGTGCTTTGCACCGGCCAGGTAGCGCTCAAGTTAAGCGCCATAGCATCAATGCTATACGTAGTCTGTGGCCTGCGCATGGGTAATTTGGTTTCCCGGCAATCGCTATGACTCGGAGGGGGAATAGTATTTAAAGGGAATTTCAGCAGCAGGATAATCCGTCATCCGGCTCACGCTGCGCTCAGCTCACCAGTGGCATACTAATACATATGCCAATTAGGCTCCTTTCACACTATATACATTGCCTATCCTGAAAAATAAAATCACAACGCAATGGTGATATAAAGTTGCAGCACAGCCTACCTCTGTGATGCAACCCATTCAATGCAGCATACAGGTTATAGACTGTATGCTTGTACTGCGTGTATCACCCAGTAACGCACTGCATGCTGTGCATTATCCCATCAGTGCAAAAGTAACATTGTAAAAGCTCCCATTGACATATAATTGTATCACATTTTAATTAGGGATTCTCATTCAGATTTTTCGCATTGAAATTTCTGGCATTTACAATCAGAAATCGGCATTTCTGATCAGAAATCAGAAAACGAAAATCCGATTTACCACAACTCGGTAATTTTAGACTAATTACAGAACATCACAAAATGCAGAATTTCTCAGCAAAAATATGATCACCGTATTAATCAAAAGACTAGTTTTCCTTTTCTTACTATTTCCGGTTTTCCGATTTCCGTTTTTTTAATCCGCATTTTTCTGATTGTTTTTTTTTTGTGTGCTTTCTCTGATGTAAATAACTACTAATGAAAATACTCTTTGAATGAAGGGACTTCCGGGTCCGGCGCCCACATGGAAGCAGGCGAGGAGAGAAGCTCCGCTGACCGTGAGTCCCAATCCACAGTGTGCCTAATTCACAGTGATTAGCCTTGCGGCACGACTGGCCACCCGTAATATCATCTATGGAGCGGTATCCAGTACAGCCGGACACCGTGGGACAAGCCAGGATGAATCCAAGATGGCGGGTGGCAGTAATTTCAACAGTGAAAATCCTCCACGCTCACAGAGGAAGAAGTATTCATGCTCCCCCTCACCACAACAAGACATCTCACACGGGGAATCAGATGGTGGCGATCCCTCCCGGAAAGGAAAGAGTACGGATCTATCTATAAACTACAAAAAGCTTGCTGCAGAGGTGGGGAGGGCGCTTACACCAGACATACAGGCCACGATAGAAAAAAACATATACAATTCCCTGAAGGCCATAAAGAAAGATCTGGCAGACCAGAGGGCTAGACTATCAGATGCTGAAAAAAGAGTAAGCACTTGTCGCGCAAGCAAATTGCACTATTGAAAAATTACAGCATGAAAATTTGGTGGCGTATTCCAGGATTGAGGACTTAGAGAATCGCTCTCGCAGAAATAATTTGAGACTAGTGGGGGTTCCCGAAGATATACCGCCCAGTCAACTACAGGCATCATGCGCAATATAAATACCAGAAATTCTGGGCCTACCTGTCCCTTTAAAAGTCGAGAGAGCTTATCGAGTAGGCCCGCCTAAAACTAAGGGCAAAAATCCACTACCTCACATGGTGATGGGGCGCTACTTAGATTACTCAAACAAAGTCTCTCTCCTGGCAGCGTATAGAGCCTACAATCAGGAGCTAGTAATACGAGATGCCACAATCCGACTATTCAACGATTTTTCATCAGAAGTTTCACAAAAACGAAGGGCATTTGCAACAGTTTGTAACACTCTCTTTGCATCCAAAATGAAGTTTTCCCTCATTTATCCAGCAAAACAGACAACGATAATAAAATTAAAATACATACTTTTCAATCTCCTCATCAGGCAAAAGCTTTCCTGCAGTGCTACGTGCCCAGATCAAGAGTGAGCTCGCCGAAATCAGGAAATGGTAACCTAGCCTGCACTCCTGGATCCACAAAATGTACTCCAGACAGCTCTCCTAAATCTACAAAGGGGAATCCAGACTGTTCCCCTAGATCGGAAAATGATAACCCAGATTTAGCTCAAATTTGCATTCTATTAGAAACATTGCATATGCAATTTTGCCTACATTTCATGCATAATTTCCACCTAAGGGACAAGACTTTTTGAGTCAAGTATACTTATATGATTCTGGGAACCCTCATGGTTTTTTGCACTCGGCTCAACATTTTTTTTTCTCTTTTTGACTCTTTGTTATACCCTGGTCCCTCTTATGGGTATGATGTAAATTTTTGTCTGTCAATCCTACTGAAGGTTTCTCAATATCGACCTGTTCATAAGTCCTCCTCTGATGTTATTACCTGTGTGTGTTTTTGATGACTTCATGAAAAGTAGCAGGGATATAGGTGTCTCTGAAAGAGGTCTTCGTAGGGTGCTGGTTTTTACCCGTGTAGAAAAGAAGAGAAGTCTTATGCAAATGTTAGTTGAAAGGGTTTTTTGGGGGGTTATGGGGGGATGGGATGTTTTGGGGTTTACTACAGGGATCTTTCTATGTGTGCCAAAATAGGAATGTGTTTTCAAACCCAAATGGAGCTGCAAGGCATGGTAATCGCACATTACACTCGCGAATCACATGAAACTCGTGTCATGGAATGTTAAGAGGCTACAAACCCCAGAAAAATGATCGCAAATTATTCGACATTTAAGCAAATTTAGACCAGACATATGTCTGTTGCAGGAAACCCACCTACGGTCTGACCAATTTATATATATGGCCAAATTTTGGGTGGGCTCTGTATATGGATCCCCGGCGATTGACACGAAGGCGGGTGTTTTAATATTGCTCAATAAGAGACTGGGTCACAAAGTACTAGCTCATAGACACGATGCAGAAGGGAGATGGCCGGCCTTGCAGCTCCAACTACAAGGAGAAAAGATAACAATTTACAACTTACAATATATGGTCCAAATTCAGATCACCAGAACTTTTTAACTTCTGTACAAAATGAAATTTTGGCCGAGGACTCTACTACTGTGATCATAGGGGGAGATATGAATACTGTACCCAATTTCTGGGAAGATAGAAGCCACCCCAAAAGATCTTTGGGAAACAGAGACAAATTTATACAGCCTTTACTAGATTTGTGTGAATTAGTAGACACATGGCGTTATTCTCATCCCTGGAACATGAGTACACCTATTACTCCCCTAAACATAAATCCTTTTCGAGATTAGATGTCCTTCTAGTAGAAAAATCATTAAAGCGGATCCAAGATGAAAAACTAACTATAACAAGTAACTTGTCTATATATCTTATCTAAAGTTTAGATAGTTTACACAACAAATCTAGCTGCAAACAGCTTTAATAGAATATGATTCTTTCTTCTTGTGATACAATGACAGCAGCCATGTTGTTTGTAAACATTACACAGAGGCAGGCTTATCTGCATCTTGAGCAAAAAAACCTAATCCCCCCTCCTCCTCCCTCCTCCCCTCTGCCTCTGAAATCTCTGGCTAGTAATACCTCTCCCTCCTCCTGCCCAGACTGAGCTCCCATGAGCCCTTGCTACTGTTTGAAAGTGCCTTGGCTCTCTAAAAACCTGTGGGTGTGTGTTGTGTGGGGAGTATTTCGCTTGAGGAATGCCTTATAAACAATAGGAAAGGAACCCAATTATGCAATGAGTAAAAGTTCATCTCGGATCCACTTTAAGAACAAGAATTAGAAGAGCCACAATTGAAGATTAAGTGATTTACGATCATTCAACTATACTTTTAGAACTGGAAGACAATCTCCCAAGGGGTACAGATATTTTATAGAGGTTCCTTACTAAATTTTACGGTAATGAAGACTTTGAGGGCAAACTAAGAATGTGGTGGCAGGAATATTTCTTAGACAATCAAGAACACATCTCAGACCTGGTTCTTTTTTGGTAAACAGCTAAAGCAGTTCTTAGGGGCAGGATTACGTCCTATGTAGCTGCAAGAAAGAAACTAACCCAAGCACAGTATCAATCTGCTGTGGAGAAAGTTAGACTAGCTTACCAAGAATTTAAAAAGTCCCCTACTACCCACAACAGGGAAATATAGTTGGATGCAAAGCGTAGAGGTGACATTTGGTTCAAAATTCAGGCGGAGATTCAAAAATCGTTAGCAACCTCGCGTTTCATAAATTCGGGGGAAAATCTGGGAAATTATTGGCTAACATGGCCAGGCAAAAATGGATAGCCCAAGAACAATGTCAGCTCAAGGATAAACAAGGATTATCGGTATCTCATCCGAAAGACATTAACCTCCTGAGCGATAATCCCGAGCTGAGCTCGGGGTATATCGCGCAGTAGGATTTCTCAGGCCCTGGTGGGCCGATTTGCATAATTTTTTTTTTGTTACACGCAGCTAGCACTTTGCTAGCTGCGTGTAACTTCCGATCGCTGCCGCTCGCCGCCGATCCGCCGCTACCCGCCGTGCCGCGCAGCCTCCCCCCTCCCCGACCCCTTGCGCAGCCTGGCCAATCAGTGCCAGGCAGCGCTAAGGGGTGGATCGGAACTCCCTCTGACGTCACGACGTCCATGACGTCGGTGACGTCATCCCGCCCTGTCGCCATGGCAACCGGGGAAGCCCAGCAGGAAATCCCGTTCTGAGCGGGATTTCCTGCTTACTCTGATCACCGAAGGCCCTGGGCTCGCTACATGATTTAAAAAATAAAAAATTTAAAAAAAATAGTGCTGCGCCACCTCCTGGGCGATATAATTGTATCGCCCAGAGGGTTAATACACTATTTAGGGATCACTTTTCCAATATTTATGCAACCCCTGGCTCAAATGCAGTCTGCATTTCAAAAACTCTGTCATCCCTGCACATTAGAAAGCTAACACATGAACATACAGACCTGTTGAATGAAGAAATAAGAATGCAGGAGATCCAGGATGCCATTAAAAAGCTTTCCAATCAAAGTCGCCAGGCCCAGATGGCCTAACGAGTGAATTTTACGAAATTCTACAACAAGAAGTGGGGGAACCGTTGTCTAAAGTCTTCAGTAAAGTCCTAACTGATTCAGTCTACCCTGAAACGGGAAAAACTGCATATATAAAATGACTCCCAAAAGAGGTTAAAGAATTAAGTGATGTTGGGTCGTATAGACCAATATCTATATATATAATAGTAAGTGCCTCAACCTTCAAGCAAGAAGAAGAAGTAGCGCCCTGCCCCCAGGGCCACTCCAAGCAAGAAGAAGGGGCTGGTCCAAGCAAGAAGAAGAAGTAGTGTCATATCAAACCAAGGGCAAAGAGGGATAATTTGCATATTCAGTAGCAGTGCATTGTGGGTAACCACAAATGTTCACTTATAGCTGAATTATTGCAGATTTTCTTCTGTTTTAAGAAGGAAAATTACACCAAGCTTTGCTTTTTTCTTTAGTAGGAGGGCTTTTTGGTTTCTTTTATCCTTCTATACATTCTTAGTAGTTTGGGTCACCTTGAGCTGCTTGGTTACTCTGCTGTACTGGTCCAAGCCCTATCTCATACAGCCAGAGGCGGGACAAGGTCCTCCAGCACCCAAGGCTGAGACACCAAAGTGCGCCCCTCCATCCCTCCCACCCTAGCCAGCACACACCGATTGCTATTAGACTAAGAGGTGCCACAGGGCCCACAACCTCCCCAACACCTTAATATCTAGTCACTTATAAACCAAAATGTCAAATTATTGTCTAAGATTTTGGCTGATAGGTTGGCATATATACTCCCTAGTCTAATCCACGAGAACCAGGCAGGTTTTATGCTGGGAAGAGCATGAGTGACAAATGTGAGACGAGTTATAACGTCGTTAAAACATGTAAGAGCTTATCCAAAGACATATAAAACAGCGGCTGTACTTAGTGTTGGGCGAACAGTGTTCGCCACTGTTCGGGTTCTGCAGAACATCACCCTGTTTGGCTGATGTTCGAGTTCGGCCGAACACCTGATGGTGTTCGGCCTTTTAAGTTCGGGTTCGCCCCGAACTACTGAATGGCCGCCGAACAGGGCCCCTGTTCGGCCGAACAGGGCCCTGTTCGCCCGAACATGCCGCAATACGGCCCCCCTATGGGGTCGCAGGCATAAGGGGGGAGCATGCCCCGATCGCGGGGGGGGTCGGAAATTCCCCCCACCCCCTCCGCTAGCGCTCCCCCCTCTGCCCGCTTCCCCATAAAAAAAGTTTAATTCAAGTTAAATAGTACTTGGTGGCTGGCCTGGCACTGGCAGTGGAGTGAGGAGGAGGAGGAGTCCGAGTAGCAGAGTGACGCGTTGAGGCCGGGCAGCGGGCGGTTCAGCGGTAGTACCCTTGTGGTGCTTCCGCCCTTTCTCTGACCTCACGTCCTCTGCATACGAGGGTACGCGTCATGCGTACCCTCGTATGCGTCATCACGTAGAGGACGTGAGGTCAGAGAAAGGGCGGAAGTACCACAAGGGTACTACCGCTGAACCGCCCGCTGCCCGGCCTCAACGCGTCACTACTCTGCTACTCGGACTCCTCCTCCTCCTCACTCCACTGCCAGTGCCAGGCCAGCCACCAAGTACTATTTAACTTGCCTTAAACTTTTTTATGGGGAAGCGGGCAGAGGCGGGAGCGCTAGCGGAGGGGGTGGGGGGAATTTCCGACCCCCCCCCCCGCGATCGGGGCATGCTCCCCCCTTATGACTGCGACCCCATAGGGCCCCCAAAATGGGCATGTTCGGGGGTCCCATTGACTTCCATTGAGTTCGGCGTTCGGGCCGAACATGCCGAACATCTGGCCCATGTTCGGCCTGTTCGGCCCGAACCCGAACATCCAGGTGTTCGCCCAACACTAGCTGTACTATCACTTGATGCGGAAAAAATGTTTGACAATGTGAAGTGGGATTGGCTGCAGGGAATCATGGGATTAATGGGTTTTCACAGGGCTTTTATGAACCCAATTCAAGCTATGTATTAAGATCCTAAAGCTCATATTGCCACACCCTGTTTCCTGTCAGCTCCTTTCCAAATACAAAATTTGTATTGTTGTCCTCAAGGTTGTCCTCTTTCCTCTCTTCTCTTTAACCACTTCCCGACCGCCGTATATACAATTGGCGGCCGGGAAGTGGACCCCGCAAGGACCGCCGTATAGACAAATGGCGGCGGTCTTTGTAGGGGCATGGGCGGCGCGATTGCGTCATTCGTGACGCGATCGGCCGCCGGGGACTGGCTCCGCCCACCTCGCGCTGTAACCCGCCGGCCGTTCGGAAGCGGGTTACCAGCACCCGGATCGCCGTATACAAAGTGTATAATACACTTTGTAATGTATACAAAGTGTATTATACAGGCTGCCTCCTGCCCTGGTGGTCCCAGTGTCCGAGGGACCACCAGGGCAGGCTGCAGCCACCCTAGTCTGCACCCAAGCACATTGATTTCCCCCCCCCTGCCCCCTGATCGCACACAGCACCCCTCAGACCCCCCCCCCCCCTGCCCACCCCCCAGACCACTATTTGCACCCAATCACCCCCCTAATCACCCATCAATCACTCCCTGTCACTATCTGTCAACGCTATTTTTTTAAAGCCCTAAACTGCCCCCTGCTCCCTCCTGATCACCCCCCACCCCTCAGATTCTCCCCACACCCTCCACACACCCCCCCCCCCTGTGTACTGTATGCATCTATCCCCATGATCACCTGTCAATCACCTGTCAATCACCCATCAATTACCCATCAATCGCCCCCTGTCACTGCCACCCATCAATCAGCCTCTAACCTGCCCCTTGCGGGCAATCTGATCACCCACCCACACCAATAGATCGCCCGCAGATCCAACATCAGATCACCTCCCAAGTGCAGTGTTTTCTCTACCCTAAACACCCACTAATTACCCATCAATCACCCATCAATCACCCCCTATCACCACCTGTCACTGTTACCCATCAGATCAGACCCTAATCTGCCCCTTGCGGGCACCCAATCACCCGCCTACACGCTCAAATTGCTCTCAGACCCCCCCTTATCAATTCGCCAGTGCAATATTTACATCTGTTCTTCCCTGTAATAACCCACTGATCACCTGTCAATCACCTGTCAATCACCCATCAATCACTCCCTGTCACTGCCACCCATCAATCACCCCCTGTCACTGCCACCCATCAATCAGCCCCTAACCTGCCCCTTGCGGGCAATTTGATCACCCACCCACACCAATAGATCGCCCGCAGATCCGACATCAGATCACCTCCCAAGTGCAGTGTTTACATCTGTTCTCTACCCTAAACACCCACTAATTACCCATCAATCACCCATCAATCACCCCCTATCACCACCTGTCACTGTTACCCATCAGATCAGACCCTAATCTGCCCCTTGCAGGCACCCAATCACCCGCCTACACGCTCAGATTGCCCTCAGACCCCCCCTTATCAATTCGCCAGTGCAATATTTACATCTCTTCTTCCCTGTAATAACCCACTGATCACCTGTCAATCACCCATCAATCACCCCCTGTCACTGCCACCCATCAATCACCCCCTGCCACTGCCACCCATCAATCAGCCCCTAACCTGCCCCTTGCGGGCAATCTGATCACCCACCCACACCAATAGATCGCCCGCAGATCCGACGTCAGATCACCTCCCAAGTGTAGTGTTTACATCTGTTCTCTACCCTAAACACCCACTAATTACCCATCAATCACCCCCTATCACCACCTGTCACTGTTACCCATCAGATCAGACCCTAATCTTTCCCTTGCGGGCACCCAATCACCTGCCTACACGCTCAGATTGCCCTCAGACCCCCCCTTATCAATTCGCCAGTGCAATATTTACATCTGTTCTTCCCTGTAATAACCCACTGATCACCTGTCAATTACCCATCAATCATCCCCTGTCACTGCCACCCATCAATCAGCCCCTAACCTGCCCCTTGCGGGCAATCTGATCACCCACCCACACCAATAGATCGCCCGCAGATCCGACGTCAGATCACCTCCCAAGTGCAGTGTTTACATCTGTTCTCTACCCTAAACACCTACTAATTACCCATCAATCACCCCCTGTCACTGCTACCTATCAGATTAGACCCCTATCTGCCCCTAGGGCACTCAATCACCCGCCCACACCCTCAGAACGCCCTTTAGACCCCAGCCCTGATCACCTCGCCAGTGCATTGCTTGCATCCCCCCTCTAACCACCCCCTGAGACACCCATCAATCACCTCCTGTCACCCCCCTAGCACTCCTATCCATCAGATCAGGCCCAATACAACCTGTCATCTAAAAGGCCACCCTGCTTATGACCGGTTCCACAAAATTCGCCCCCTCATAGACCACCTGTCATCAAAGTTTGCAGATGCTTATACCCCTGAACAGTAATTTTGAGACATTTGATTTCCAGACTACTCACGGTTTTGGGCCCGTAAAATGCCAGGGCGGTATAGGAACCCCACAAATAGAGTTGGGCCGAACGGTTCGCCTGCGAACGGTTCCATGCGAACTTCCGTGGTTCGCGTTCGCGTCCCGCAGGTGAACTTTTGCGGAAGTTCGGTTCGCCCCATAATGCACCATGAGGGTCAACTTTGACCCTCTACATCACAGTCAGCAGGCCCAGTGTAGCCAATTAGGCTACACTAGCCCCTGGAGCCCCACCCCCCTTATATAAGGCAGGCAGCGGCGGCCATTACGGTCACTCGTGTGCCACTGCCTGCCTGCATTAGTGAGAGTAGGGCGAGCTGCTGCACTGTCTCTCATAGGGAAAGATTAGTTAGGCTTAGCTTGTCCCTGGCTGCATACCTGTTCTGTGAACCCACCACTGCATACCTGTACTGTGAACCCACCACTGCATACCTGTTCTGTGAACCCACCACTGCATACCTGTTCTGTGAACCCACCACTGCATACCTGTTCTGTGAACCCACCACTGCATACCTGTTCAGTGAACCTGCCACTGCATACCTGTACTGTTCAGTGAACCCGCCAATGCATACCTGTTCTGTTCAGTGAACCCGCCACTGTATACCTGTTCTGTTCAGTGAACCCGCCACTGTATACCTGTTCTGTTCAGTGAACCCGCCACTGCATACCTGTTTTGTTCAGTGAACCCGCCACTGCATACCTGTACTGTTCAGTGAACCCGCCACTGCATACCTGTTCTGTTCAGTGAACCCGCCACTGTATACCTGTTCTGTTCAGTGAACCCGCCACTGCATACCTGTTCTGTTCAGTGAACCCGCCACTGTATACCTGTTCTGTTCAGTGAACCCGCCACTGCATACCTGTTCTGTTCAGTGAACCCGCCACTGTATACCTGTTCTGTTCAGTGAACCCGTCACTGTATACCTGTTCTGTTCAGTGAACCCGCCACTGCATACCTGTTCTGTTCAGTGAACCCGCCACTGTATACCTGTTCTGTTCAGTGAACCCGCCACTGTATACCTGTTCTGTTCAGTGAACAGTTTGGTGTGTCAGTGTGAAGCAGTACCTTAATTACACTACCTGATTGATGTATACACATGCAAGATGTTTTAAAGCACTTTAGGCCTGTCATTTAGCATTCAATATGATTTCTGCCCTTAAAACGCTGCTTTGCGTCAAATCCAGATTTTTCCCGGGGACTTTTGGCGAGTATCCCACTCCGCCATGCCCCCCTCCAGGTGTTAGACCCCTTGAAACATCTTTTCCATCACTTTTGTGGCCAGCATAATTTTTTTTTTCAAAGTTCGCATCCCCATTGAAGTCTATTGCGGTTCGCGAACTTTAACGCGAACCGAACCTTCCGCGAAAGTTCGCGAACCTAAAATCGGAGGTTTGGCCCAACTCTACCCACAAGTGACCCCATTTTAGAAAAAAAGACACCCCAAGGTATTCTGTTAGGTGTATGACAAATTCATAGAAGATTTTATTTTTTGTCAAAAGTTAGCGGAAATTGATTTTTATTGTTTTTTTTTCACAAAGTGTCATTTTTCACTAACTTGTGACAAAAAATCTTCTATGAACTCGCCATACACCTAACGGAATACCTTGGGGTGTCTTCTTTCTAAAATGGGGTCACTTGTGGGGTTCCTATACTGCCCTGGCATTTTAGGGGCCCTAAACCGTGAGGAGTAGTCTAGAAAACAAATGTCTCAAAATGACCTGTGAATAGGACGTTGGGCCCCCTAGCGCACCTAGGCTGCAAAAAAGTGTCACACATGTGGTACCGCCGTACTCAGGAAAAGTAGTATAATGTGTTTTGGGGTGTATTTTTACACATACCCATGCTGGGTGGGAGAAATCTCTCTGTAAATGGACAATTGTGTGTAAAAAAATCAAACAATTGTCATTTACAGAGATATTTCTCCCACCCAGCATGGGTATGTGTAAAAATACACCCCAAAACACATTATACTACTTCTCCTGAGTACGGCGGTACCACATGTGTGGCACTTTTTTTACACCCTAAGTGCGCTAAGGGGCCCAAAGTCCAATGAGTACCTTTTTGATTTCACAGGTCATTTTGCGACATTTGGTTTCTAGACTACTCCTCACGGTTTAGGGCCCCTAAAATGCCAGGGCAGTATAGGAACCCCACAAATGACCCCATTCTAGAAAAAAGACACCCAAAGGTATTCCGTACGGAGTATGGTGAGTTCATAGAAGATTTTATTTTTTGTCACAAATTAGCGGAAAATGACACTTTGTGAAAAAAACCAATTAAAATCAATTCCCGCTAACTTGTGACAAAAAATAAACTCTTCTATGAACTCGTCATACACCTAACGGAATACCTTGGGGTGTCTTCTTTCTAAAATGGGGTCATTAGTGGGGTTCCTAGACTGCCCTGGCATTTTAGGGGCCCTAAACTGTGAGGAGTAGTCTTGAAACAAAAATGACCTGTGAAATCAAAAAGGTACTCATTGGACTTTGGGCCCCTTAGCGTAGTTAGGGTGCAAAAAAGTGCCACACATGTGGTATCGCCGTACTCAGGAGAAGTAGTATAATGTGTTTTGGGGTGTATTTCTACACATACCCATGCTGAGTGGGAGAAATATCTCTGTAAATGGACAATTGTGTGTAAAAAAAATTAACAAATTGTCATTTACAAAGATATTTCTCCCACTCAGCATGGGTATGTGTAAAAATACACCCCAAAACACATTATACTACTTCTCCTGAGTACGTCAATACCACATGTGTGGCACTTTTTTACACCCTAAGTGCGCTAAGGGGCCCAAAGTCCAATGAGTACCTTTAGGATTTCACAGGTCATTTTGCGACATTTGGTTTCAAGACTATTCCTCACGGTTTAGGGCCCCTAAAATGCCAGGGCAGTATAGGAACCCCACAAATGACCCCATTCTAGAAAGAAGACACCCAAAGGTATTCTGTTAGGAGTATGGTGAGTTCATAGAAGATTTTATTTTTTGTCACAAGTTAGTGGAAAATGACACTTTGTGAAAAAAACAATTAAAATCAATTTCCGCTAACTTGTGACAAAAAAATAAAATCTTCTATTAACTCACCATACTCCTAACGGAATACCTTGGGGTGTCTTCTTTCTAAAATGGGGTCATTAGTGGGGTTCCTACACTGCCCTGGCATTTTAGGGGCCCTAAACCGTGAGGAGTAGTCTTGAAACAAAAATGACCTGTGAAATCCTAAAGGTACTCATTGGACTTTGGGCCCCTTAGCGCAGTTAGGGTGCAAAAAAGTGCCACACATGTGGTATCGTCGTACTCAGGAGAAGTAGTAAAATGTGTTTTGGGGTATATTTTTACACATATCCATGCTGAGTGGGAGAAATATCTCTGGAAATGGACAATTGTGTGTAAAAAAAAAATCAAACAATTGTCATTTACAGAGATATTTCTCCCACTCATCATGGGTATGTGTAAAAATACACCCCAAAACACATTATACTACTTCTCCTGAGTACGGAAATACCACATGTGTGGCACTTTTTTGCAGCCTAACTGCGCTAAGGGGCCCAAAGTCCAATGAGCACCTTTAGGCTTTACAGGGGTGCTTACAATTTAGCACCCCCCAAAATGTCAGGACAGTAAACACACCCCACAAAAGACCCCATTTTGGAAAGTAGGCACTTCAAGGTATTCAGAGAGGAGCATAGTGAGTCCGTGGCAGATTTCATTTTTTTTTTTGTCGCAAGTTAGAAGAAATGTAAACTTTTTTTTTTTTTGTCACAAAGTGTCATTTTCCGCTTACTTGTGACAAAAAATAATATCTTCTATGAACTCACTATGCCTCTCAGTGAATACTTTGGGATGTCTTCTTTCCAAAATGGGGTCATTTGGGGGGTATTTATACTATCCTGGAATTCTAGCCCCTCATGAAACATGTCAGGTGGTCAGAAAAGTCAGAGATGCTGGAAAATGGGAAAATTCACTTTTGGCACCACAGTTTGTAAACGCGATAACTTTTACCCAAACCAATAAATATAGGCTGAATGGGTTTTTTTTAATCAAAAACATGTTTGTCCACATTTTTCGCGCTGCATGTATACAGAAATTTTACTTTATTTGAAAAGTGTCAGCACAGAAAGTTAAAAAAATCATTTTTTTGACAAAATTCATGTCTTTTTTGATGAATATAATAAAAAGTAAAAATCGCAGCAGCAACCAAATAGCACCAAAAGAAAGCTTTGTTAGTGACAAGAAAAGGAGCCAAAATTCATTTAGGTGGTAGGTTGTATGAGCGAGCAATAAACCGTGAAAGCTGCAGTGGTCTGAATGGAAAAAAAGTGCCTGGTCCTTAAGGGGGGTAAAGCCCACGGTCCTCAAGTGGTTAATATTGCATTAGAGCCCTTAGCAAGAACTCTACATGAACAAGTTCCAGGGGTAACGGTGGATGGTATTGAAGTCCAACAAGCAATATTTGCGGACAATATACTATTATTCCTCAAAGACCCTAAACTGCAGATACCACAAATTTTTCAAATTTTGAATTGTATTGAATGGATGGTATTGAAGTCCAACAAACAATATTTGCGGACGATATACTATTATTCCTCAAAGACCCTAAACTGCAAATGCCACAAATTTTTCAAATTTTTTACACATTTGGTGATTTTTCAGGTCTAAAAATAAATAAGCAAAAATGTGAGCTAATGCCATTATACCGACAAGCAGATATCAAAGAATGGGCCGCCCTGCGTGTGAAAATGCCCCCTTCTTATATTAAATACTTACGGATCAACATCCCCCGGGATCCCACACAGTTTTACGATCTAAATTACAACCCCCTTTTTCGTAGTATTAAAGAGCAGCATGATAGATGGAATTCCCTTCCACTAGGTCTAGCGGGCAGAACAGCACTAATTAAAATGTGCTCTATTGGCAAATTGCTTTATTCTATGCAGACAATCCCACTCCTACGTCACCATAAAGATGTCAAACTGCTAGAGTTGGATTTCACAACATTTATATGGAAAGGAAAGAAACCTAGGATTGCTCTCACAAAACTACAGCTTCCCAAGGATATGGGGGGTTTTAACCTACCAAATTTGAGGCAATACAACTTATCAGCCCTAATGAGACATGTACAAGACTGGATTAAAGGGACAAGTAAGTTCTCTAATACTGAGCTAGGTAAAGAAATAGCCAAACCATGGACTCTCTTGGATCTCTTGCACTCAAAATTATCAGATTTGCCAGAAAGAATTTGGCAGAATACAACCTTCCGGGATACCATAATCACATGGCAAAGTGTGCGCAAACTTTTTCATTTACCATATTTAGTATCCAAGTACATGCCAATTTGGGGGAATCCTCATTATCCAGCTAGTACCTCACAGCAACAGTTCTCAGATTGGGATGGGAAGGGAATCACTAAATTTGGTAATTTACATAATTTATCCACAGGAAAATAGTTCTCCCTATCAGAGCTTAAAGACAAATGTGGAATTTTCAGAGGCAGTTTCCTTCCCTATATGTATGTAGTTCACTCTCATATAACGGATAATAAGATAGTTGCTTTGCCGGACCCCGTGGACAACCTTATAAATCCGGGAGGTCCGGTAAGGTCACTAGCAGAAATTACAGCAGGTACATTATGTGTAGGAGGAAAGAAGATAAAGACATTGGAGCCACCTATGGGAAATGGAGTCAGGATATACAAGATGAACTGGTGGGGAAACATATTATCCAGGGGTATGAAATATTCAGAGATCATGTTAAAAATTAGGTTCATAGGACTTCGCACCTTATGTTCATCCATAGGGCTAAATAGGCCTATAACATAAAATACAGTAACCCCCCTGGCTACTATGTTCCTGCCTGCCCTAAATGTACTTTTGCTAATGCTGGATTGATGCATTGTACATGGGAATGCTTTGCTATAGACCACTTTTGGGACAGGGTGATATCTGACGCTAATTCAATGTGTGATAAAAACATAACTAAAGATGTAATGCTCTGTTTATTTAAAGGGGCACTGTAGGGGGGTCAGGGGAAAATGAGTTGAAGTAACCCGGGGCTTCTAATGCTCCCCCACAGACATCCTGTGCCCGTGCAGCCACTCCCCAATGCTCTGGCCCCACCTCTGGTTCACTTCAGGAATTTCAGACTTTAAAGTATGAAAACCACTGTGCCTGCGTTGCTGTGTCCTCACTCCCGCTGACGGCACCAAAAGTGTATAGTACAAGCCCAGTATGGTCTGTTCCTGCGCCGTGCGCTCCTGGTGACATCAGGGGAAGCGAGGACACGGCAACGCAGGCGCAGTAGTTTTCAGACTTTAAAGTCTGAAATTCCAGAAGTGAACCAGAGGCTGGGCCGGAGCATCGGTGAGTGGCTGCACGGGCACAGGATGTCTGCGTGGGCCCTTAGAAGCCCCGGGTAACTTCAACTCATTTTCCTCCGACCCCCCTACAGTATCCCTTTAACTTTCATAAGGAGACAGGAGATGATCATAAATCTAAACCATCTGCACTTTACCATATTATCTTAGCTGCTGCTAGACGGGTCATTTTTCAAGTGTGGATACCCCCGCAACACCCAACTCTCCCCCCTCTCAATAAAGAACTGTTACAACTTTTTCTGATGGAAAAATTACATACCCTCCAAGCCCTGGACAAACAAACTAAAAGCTTTTTCAAGACTTATAAAAATATATTCTGAGCTCCTTCTCAACTGAAGAAATTATTGCTTTAATGGGGTCTTTTGTACTGACTTAATGGTATTGTCTGGAGCAGATTAGTGGTTCTCTAAGTAGACTGGAAGTTAGGCAGGAAAGAGTCCTATACAACCAACAGTCTCAAAACTGATATCAGGTGTACAGATAAGGTAGAATGGAATGGATCACTATGACGCCAGAAAGTCAGGATATTAAAATGTACAGTTGCCTTGATATATTTCTTTTTCTATGTATCTGATTGTAGCACAGTTTCACAGAGAGAGAGAGGTGTGTGTGTGTGTGTGTGTGTGGGGGGGGGGGGGGGGGGTGGAGTGACACTTTTTAGCCTCTAGGGAGGGGGGAGGTCCTTTCTGAAGTTGTCCACTGTTTACAAATGTTCTGATGATTCTTTACTGTAAACTTACATAAATATTTTATTTGGTCTTCCTATGCGAAAGCCGAACTTTGGCTAAAGAATTGTTATATCTTTTTATATGTTAAAAAGAAAAATTTGAAATAAAATATTAAAAAAAAAAAATACTCCTTGAAAATCAAAAATCCGAATGTGGAAAAATTTAAAATTGGAAATTGGAAAACAGAAAATCGAAAATGGGAAAAAACGATATTGGCAGAATTTCAGTGGAATTGGCATTTCCGACCATCCCTAGTTGTGATGGAATTATATTATCAGTTGTACTGCGAGGAACGGACATAATGGCCTCAATTCACTAAGATCATGCTGGAGATAATAAGGAAAGAGAAAACTTACCTCCACACAGTGAGAGAGTTATCTTATCTCTTCAGTCCTTAAGTTACCGCCTCTGTAGTTAAGTTACCTCCTCTGTAGTTATTTTCACATGCAATTAATTAACAGCCTGCCTTTAACTTTAGCATTCTGGAGTTATTTTAAGGATTGAAGAGTTAACTTAAAGACAGAAGAGTTAACTTTAGGTTTGCCTGAGGTAAAATGTTTCCTGAATACTACATGCCTTATCACCATGGTGATAACTCTAGAAACGTTATTAAAGACAGGAGATAAGCTTAGTGAATTGAGGCCAATGTGAAAGGAGCCTTAACCCCTCAATTTACTTTTTCAGATATAATTCCTTGCTGAAAATAGAGGAGTATAGACACAGCTTTATTATCATTCATGGGATCCTCAGACAGCACGGTATCTAAATAAATAGGAATTCTTACCTCAGCTGAAAAACTGGCCTCCAACAAAGCCATTGTGATGTAAGCAGAAAGAGAGATTTCATCATCTACTCCACCCTGTAATGCAAAAATACAAAAAAAATCATAAACTAATAAACTTTTATTTATTAACATACCAAAATTGGTTTACCCACCCTGGCGTTCTGATTAAATCGCCAGGGTGGCTGCGGGAGGGTTTTTTTTAAATAAAAAAAAAACTATTTCATGCAGCCAACTGAAAGTTGGCTGCATGAAAGCCCACTAGAGGGCGCTCCGGAGGCGATCTTCCGATCGCCTCCGGCGCCCAGAATAAACAAGGAAGGCCGCAATGAGCGGCCTTCCTTGTTTTGCTTATATCGTCGCCATAGCGACGAGCGGAGTGACGTCATCGACGTCAGCCGACGTCGTGACGTCAGCCGCCTCCGATCCAGCCCTTAGCGCTGGCCGGAACTTTTTGTTCCGGCTACGCTGGGCTCAGGCGGCTGGGGGGACCCTCTTTCGCCGCTGCTCGCGGCGAATCGCCGCAGAGCGGCGGCGATCAGGCAGCACACGCGGCTGGCAAAGTGCCGGCTGCGTGTGCTGCTTTTTATTTCATTGAAATCGGCCCAGCAGGGCCTGAGCGGCAGCCGCTGGCGGTGTTGGACGAGCTGAGCTCGTCCAGACCGCTCAGCTGGTTAAAAAGCCAAAAGCCCATAGCCTGAGCACTGCTAATCTCAATTTACACTATGCATAACTAATTAGGTGCAGCCTCGCCATTGCCATCTGAAAAATGCAAACGGATTGCATACAAATAATTGCATGCAAATTGCAAGCCAGTTGACATTCACTACAACTGCAGTGTTGCTTGTGAGTTTTCACCAAAATCATTTTCGCATTGAAGATGCTATTTTTGATTACAAGAACATATTTGCAAAAGTAGATTTTATCGCACAAATCTCAAAAAAATGCAAAACTGTACCAAAAGAGTAAAGCCAGTTAAGTATCAAAAGTGAACAAATCCACAAGGACACAACTGCAGTCAAAGATAGATAGTCTGGTAAGTTCTGTATCATGCACTCATGCAGGCCGGCAGAGAGATGGTGACAAAGTTAGCTTACAGATATAGGGCTTGATTCACAAAGCGGTGCTAACCCAGTAAAAGACTTTAGGCGTGATAACCATTGCACCACACTAGTGAAAAGCCAGTTTAGGCGTGATAAGTTTAGGCGTGATAAGTTTAGGTGTGATAAGTTTAGGCGTGACAGTAAGATGGCGCCCACGTGTGCAGCCTCGGTCACATCGGCTCCCGGCAATTGTCTAGTTTTTAGTGATTTTGTTGGGTTTTTTTTGGTGTTTGTAGCGCGAGTGTCTAGCTCGAATAGTTAGTGCTCAGGGTTTAGTTTTAGTTTAGTTTTAGTGCTTAGTGTTTAGTTTAGCGTTTATACCTACTTGCCCACCAGGATCTCGACCAGCAAAATCAAGTGCTGTTGCGCTGAAGTCCGTGCCTGCCCTATTGAGCTCGCCAAGATCTCTGCCATCGTCGCTGCACTGCTGTCCAAGCAAACTACAGTGCTGCTGCGACGCAGCCCGTCTGCCTGCCTGACTGTGGACTACTGCTCCGGGTCCCAGAAACTCCGGAGCCGCTGACCTCCCACGTGGCCCTTGGCCCCCATCATCTGCGCTGCAGCCCGTCAACCTGCCCAACTGTGAACTACTTCTCCGGGTCCCAGAGCCTCCGTAGCCGCTGATCTCCCACGTGGCCCCTGGCCCCCATCACCTGTGCTGCAGCCCGTCTGCTGATCACCACTGCTCCTGCTGCCCCCGGGTCTCAGATCCTCCGTTGCCACTGGCCCTCCACGTGGCCCTGGCCCCCATCACCCGAGGTGAGGTCTATGCCATCCATTGCTGCCGCAGCTTCGGATTCCCGCTGCTCGGCCACCCCCTGCTGCACAGGGGAGAGGACTCTGCTGCCGGCTCCATCCCTGGCGGACTAGTCTCGGCGGCTGCCGCCGCCTGCTGCCTGGCCACCCACGTGGCTCCTGGCCTATTTTTCCGCCGGAGGATCTCCGATGCTGCCGATTCGCAGCACCAGCGCAGGAGGATAGACAGCCGCCTCGGCCCACAAACAGCCGACACAGCCAACAGCTGCCACCGGTGCTGCCCGCTGCCGACATCCTGGAGCCTTGTTTCCATTGATGGGGAGTCATGCCCACCTGGTAAGCTACAGCTGCTTCCCCTGCTCTCCATCCACTGCCTACTGCCTGGCCAACATTCCCTGGGGCCCCCCAGCCTACACCCTCAGCATCTGGGAACCCCCCCCCCTCACTTTCATGGAGGGCTCCCTCTCTGGCCCACAAACTCTAGGGTGTCCTTCCCACCTCAGCCTCTCACCTGCACTGCGCTCCCTGCTGGACCTGCCTCTTCTGCTGCATACACAGGGCCTGCTTAATCTGTTGGCCTGTAGTGCAATCTGCCCTGCTGCCCTGCCACTTGTTCTGACTTCAGCATGAGCTGCTTAGCTACACTGCCTGAGTGTTTGCCCGTTGTTTCTCCCTTTACTCTGCCCCCTCCCTCCTAAACTGTACAAGTTGCCACCCTGGTACCATGGCCTTGAAGCTGCCTCACTCCCTGACAACCAAGTGCAACATCATCACCCATACCAAAGCGGACCTACTGCATTGGGAGGCCTACAGTGACGCGACTCATGCCCTCCTTTTTGACGCTGTCTGGGCCCACATTGAGCTCCTCACCAGCAAGGTCAGGAAATTCCGCCCCAGGGAGTGCAGGGCTGGAGTACAGGTGAGACTTAAAAAGAAGGGCCTGCGTTCACCCATACCAGCTATCCTCCTGGCAAACGTTCGCTCCCTCCCGAACAAGTTAGACGAACTACTCATACTACTCGGCAGTAACCACTCAGTGGGTGCAAACACTCCAGCCCTGTGCTTCACAGAAACCTGGCTGAACGACACCATCCCGGATAACTCTCTTCTACTTCCAGGTTACAACCTCTTCCGTGCGGACCGCGATAGCGCACTCACCGGCAAACAGAGAGGTGGAGGCATCTGCATCTACATCAAGAACGCTTGGTGCACAAACACGACCATCCTGGGCAAATGCTGCTCTCCGGAAGTTGAGCTCCTACTAGTCAACTGCAAGCCCCAGTACTCACCAAGAGAGTTCTCTTCCTATGTTCTTGTTGGAGTATACATACCTCCAGATGCCAACACCAAGGTCGCTTTGCATACCCTCAGCGACACCATCTCAGCATGGGAGACATCCCTCCCGGATTCCCTCTTCATCATCTGCGGTGACTTCAACAGTGTGAACCTCCGCCAGGAGATGCCACGCTACAAACAACACATCACGTGCCCCACCAGGAACCAAAATACCCTGGATCACTGCTACACAGTCCTCAAGGATGCCTACAAACCCACTCGCCTGGCTGCACTAGGCAACTCCGACCACTGCCTAATCCACCTAATACCATCCTACAGAAGGCTCCTTGAGATCTCCAAACCGGTCCTCAAGACTGTGAGGAAGTGGACCGATGAAGCCAAGCTGCAGCTACAGGCCTGTTTTGAGTGTACAGACTGGGCAGCCCTGGAGGCACCCTGTCTTGAGGAATGGACTGAGAACATCACCTCCTATATTGGCTTCTGCGAGGAGTTGTGCATCCCTAAAAAGACTTTTAAGATCTACCCTAACAACAAGCCCTGGTTCAACGGCAAGCTACGCCGGCTCCGCAAAGTCAAGGAGGCAGCACACAAGTCCGGCTCACCAGAGGACTTCAAGACAGCCAGATACAACCTTAAACGCGAGCTCTGCGCTGCTAAGAGAGACTACTCCAACAAGCTGGGCCTCAGCCTCAGGTCCAACAACCCGCGAGAAGTCTGGAAGGGCCTCAGAGCAGCCACAAATCTCAAACCGCCCCCCCCAACAGGTGCACCCAAGCCTCGAACTAGCTGAAAAACTCAATGAGTTCTACTGTAGGTTTGAGCACCATCCCATTCATCCTGGGGCCCAGGCGACCACCCCTAGCGTGCCTCCCACTTCCACCCCTCCCAAAAGGGCCCATGGTTTCTCAGGGCCAGTGGCAGTCCTGGAGGCTGATGTTCTAAGGCACCTCCAAAAGCTGAATCCCAGAAAGGCCCCTGGCCCGGACGGTGTGTCCTCTTCCTGTTTGAGAACCTGTGCCAGCCAGCTAGCCCCTGTCCTCACCACCATATTTCAGAAATCGCTGATGGAGGGCAAAGTTCCCACCTGCCTCAAGAGGTCCACCATCATACTAGTCCCCAAAAAAACGGGCATCACGGACCTCAACAACTACAGGCCTGTGGCCCTGACCTCAACTGTCATGAAGATCTTTGAAAAGCTGGTCCTCACCCATCTGAAAGGCGCCACTGACGCTCTCCTTGATCCACTTCAATTCGCCTACAGAGCCAACAGGTCCATTGAGGATGCCATCAACATTAGCCTGTCTTTCATCATGGAACATCTAGACAAGCCTGGCACCTACGCCAGAATCCTCTTTCTGGACTTCAGCTCTGCCTTTAACACTATCCATCCAAACATCCTGTACGACAACCTAGTGCATCTTGGTGTCGATCATACTCTCTGCGCGTGGATCAAGGACTTCCTCACAAACAGAAAGCAACTTGTTAGGCTTGGCGGCTGTTGCTCCAAGGAAAGAACCACAAATACCGGCGCTCCCCAAGGGTGTGTACTGTCTCCGATCCTGTTTTCTCTGTATACAAACAGCTGCATCTCAACCATAGACTGTGTCAAAGTCATTAAATTTGCGGATGACACCACTATCCTTGGCCTCATCAGCAGTGAGGATGAACACGCCTACCGGAGCGAGATCGAGCGCATCTGTAACTGGTGTAAGAGCAACAAGCTTGTCCTAAACGCTGCAAAGTCTGCTGATATGATCGTGGACTTCAGGAAGCACCCTCCCCCTCCCAATCCAATCCTCATCGAAGGCACTGAAGTTGCAAGAGTATCTAGCGTTCAGTTCTTGGGTACAACCATCACCAACGACCTGAGATGGGGAGCTAACACCACCATATGCCAAAAGAAAGCCCAGCAAAGGTTGTTCTTCTTGAGACAACTGAAGAAGTTCGGCATGCCCCAGGAGCTGATGACAAGCTTCTACACGGCCACAATCGAGTCCATCCTCTGCTCCTCTATCATCGTATGGTACGCAGGTGCTACCGCTAGCGACAGGCACAAACTACAAAGGGTGATCAACGCTGCAGAAAGAGTCATTGGGTCACCCCTGCCTCCACTGGACCTCCTCCATGCAACCAGGCTAAGAACCAGGGCAAACAGGATCGTGCAAGACCCTCACCACCCCGGCAGTCGCTTCTTCATCCGCATGCGCTCAGGCCGCCGTTACAGAACAATTCCCACCAAAACCTCCAGGTACAGGAACTCTTTTTTCCCCCAAGCAGTGCTCCTTTTAAACTAGTGCCCCTGACGCTGCTTGTCCTCCCAGCAGGGCCCCCTGGTCACCCTGCAGTACTGCCACATAGGTCACCATAGCGCCACGCTTACCTTTAATTTTATTCTTGTCCGTGTTTTATGCACCTGTTTTATGTACCTGTCTTATGCACCTTTCTGTGCACAATGTCAGTCTGTTACACTGTTTGAATTGTCTGTCAATTTTTGCACTATGCCCAATTGCCTGTGTGTACCACAAATAATTCTGAGTGTGGCATCTGCCGCACTTGGCGAAATAAACCTGATTCTGATAAGTTTAGATAAGTTTAGATCGCGCGCAAAGTCCTGCATGCAAAGCAGCGCCATTAAACTCTATGCGAAGTGCACCAGACTTTGCTAGTGCAAAACTTTTGAACAGCTGTGCACTGCAGTGCTAACCCAGTTGGTGCTTAAACTTATCACGCCTAAACGTATCACGCCTAAACTTATCATGCCTAAACTTATCATGCCTGAGTTTAGGCGTGATAAGGGGCTTTTCACCAGGGTGCTAACTGTTAGCACCGCTTTGTGAATTAAGCCTGTAGGTTGTTATTCCAACCAATGCAGCTTGAGATTAGCTCTGCACTTTACATGATCACCAAATCACCTTCATGGCGTTATTGAAGAGTCTCCCCACACTACGGAAGCAGCCACGCTCATTCCGGTGATCCTGAAGCCAAATGAAAGAGTGTTTCAGATGGCTGTCGTCTATGAAGATGTAAGGGCGAGCTTTGCTGAAGGACTTCACTACAAATGCAGTTAACCTGTATGAAAACAAAAAGTAACAAAAAATTATCTGTAAACGGATTTAGGTGACAATCCAAGTACAACACTATGGGCTTGATTCACAAAAGAGTGCTAACTGATAGCACGGGTGTTTTCACGTGAATTTTCGAGTTGTGCGCGATCGCACATTTTCGCGTGAAATGATAATTCTTTCGCGCGCAAATGCGAATGTTCACAAGCAATCGATATCGGTTTTGCATGAAAAATTTGCATTTGCGTGCGAAACCGTTATCATTTTGTGCAAAAATTTGCTATCAAACACAACACGAAAATGTGTGCGAAAGCCGAAAACAGCCGTGCTATCAGTTGCCACTCTTTTGAGAATCAAGCCCTATAAATCCATGGTGGCCATCTCATAGGATATCATTATTATTTCAGTGTATGGTCACTTTTGTTTGATAAAAAAAGTGATAGTTTCTTTCATTTGGATGTGGAACAACAAACAAGTTATGCTTTTACTGACAGACTTATTATTTTATTTTTGTGCATGCTTAAAATTATAATATTTCAATTTGATTTCTGCGCATAAAATATTAAGTAGTTGTGGCAATAAAAACTAATCTGCTGCACGTTTTTTAATTTTTTAAATGGCTTTAAGTTGCTTAATTTAAATTAGATAATTTTATTTTGGACATTCTAGTTTTTGGAACATTAAAGTGTTGCTAATATCATAAATATTGTATTTTCTGTTTAGCTATGTGACTAATACTGCAAATATTGTATTTTTCATTTAGTTAGTATTTTTTTGTATTTAATATTTTTGCATATAGCTGCCTTTTCCCCTTTCAAAAACTACGCAACAAAAGGCAGTTTATTGGGATAAAAATGAAAATAATAAAGTTTAAATAATCTTTCTATATAGTTGCACAAAGTCTGCAGGATTTTCTCAGTGGTCAACTGTTAATTGTATTGTTCTGATTTCATTAACAGTGATGCAATCCTCTTTTTACATAAAAAATATTGAACAACATTACACAGATTATCATCAAAGTATGAATTTTCATTTTTTTTTTTGCAAAATTAATATTTTCATGACAATACATTTTCCCATGCATGAACGACTGCAACATGTTTCTACAAACATTTTCATCTTCTTGAAAATACAACATATTTTTACAACAAAATAATTTTATGCTTCTGAATTTTTTTTTAATGTTTTAAAATGTCAGCGTATTAAATGAAGGGGCTTATTGACTGGAGCAAAAAACTCACCAAGTGTTCCCCTCTGGGTCATTCTTTCCAAAGGCGCTGTATGACCCATCGTTACGTTTGTATGTCAGCTGTCGCTGATATCCTATATAGAGTGCAAGAAATAATTATATACTCATAAAAATAGATTAACCAATGTAATATGGATAACAGTAAGTATCACTGTAAATAATATTTAAACTGTCACCAGTCTATACTTCCAGGTTACTATACAGATGCTAATATTAATATTTTTATTATTATTGTTAATATAATGATATAATTCCACATACTTCTGTGGCACTGTAGAGAGTAAAGGCCCATACACTGGTCGATTTCAGCCATCGATCAATCGATCAATTCTATATAGTGATGATCGTAATATGCTAACTACGATTATGCAAAATTATGCGTACATTTTCGCAATTACGCATACACGTAATTACAAGTTCGTAATTCAATTGACTGTGTGTAATCATGCTGTAATGATCGGTGTAACACAGAGAGAGTCTGATCATTGATGATCTGCAGTATCACCGATAATCAGATATATTACTAACCTCTGGATACCTGAGAGATATGAGTGTTTGGTGCAACAGTAATACTTTGTGAACAATACCAGGAGGACAGGTACAAGGCAGTAAGGAATACTGCTGGAGCAAGTACCTTCCAGCAGCCTGAGACTCTCCCGCAGGGAGGAGTCAGACTGGGAGAGGGAAGGACCAGAGCGTGAGTGACACCAATAGAAGGATGCCACTGACTGATCTGTGAACTATCTCTTAACTGGAGAGATAGCTCTCAAGGTCGGACAAGCCAGGTCGGCAACACACGGACATACAAGGTACAAAGACAGGAGGCTGATTTGGTAATCCTAAGGCAAGCAGGGTTTGGCAACAGAGTATCAGATATAGCGAAGTACCAAATCAGTGAACAGAAGAGTGGTCAGGAAAGCAGAAAGTCATAACAGATAATAAACAATGCCTAGTCTTGGGTGTGAGCTCCGTGATCATCAACACGCTGGAACTAGTCTGAAGTATAACAGAATGATAACACAGATTCCTAATCTTGGGTGTGAGGTCCTTGATCATCAACACCCTGGAACTAGTCTGAAGTATAACAGAATGATAACACAGATTCCTAATCTTGGGTGTGAGGTCCTTGATCATCAACACCCTGGAACTAGTCTGAAGTATAACAGAATGATAACACAGATTCCTAATCTTAGGTGTGAGGTCCTTGATCATCAACACCCTGGAACTAGTCTGAAGTATAACAGAATGATAACACAGATTCTGACAATAAGGTCTGAGTGCTTCCACGTAGTGATCGCAACGGCAGACAACCAGTGAATGACCAGCACCCAGTATATATAGCCCAGCGCTCTCCAGCGCCTCCCCTAAGTGCTGGACCAATGGGAACTGGTACACTCGTCAGCTGACGGGCTTGGTCAGCTGACTCCCTTCTGGCTGTCATAAAAGTTCTGCCTCTCAGTGCGCGCGTGCGTCCTTCTGAACCTGTGTGGACTATCAGTCCCAGCCACACCAGACATGACTTGCGTACCACCCGCCACGCTGGACGCGGAGCCCGCCGCACCGCTATCAAGGCATGCGGCGGTTTCTCCGCGTTTAGCCATACTGGCAGATGTAGGCCTACGCATGCAAACCGCCATGTCGGACGCGGAATCAGCCGCCTTGCTCTGAGCGCACGAGGCGGCTTTTCCGCGTTTTCTCACACATGCATAATAATTACATGTAATTTCAACTTTGGTGGTGAATAGCAAAGCCCTCATACATGCTATTGCTACCAAAATGGCTACACACGTTACAGAGAATATTGGGCACAAGTCAAAAAAATAATTTTTCAAAAAGACCTTGTAGTTTTTGAAAAAATGAATTTTAAAATGCAAAGAAAAATGTTTTTTAAACCTTGAAAAAGGACAGTTTAAAAACCATCTTTTTCTGTATTTTTAAGATCGAGTTTCTCAAAATCTACGAAGTATTTTTGAACAATTCTTTTTTGTAACTTGTACCCTTTTTGTAACTTAACATAGGTAGCAATTTTGGTAGCAATGGCCTATATGGGGGCTTTGTTATTAACCATCAAAGTGGGCACGAAATTACATGTAAAGTAAGCGCAAATTCATGCGTAATTACGAATGAGAACAATTAACTATGAAATTGCTTACACTGTTCCCCTGAAATTATGCATTATGATTACGATGCGTAATTGTGTATTATGATGCGTAATTACACATGGGCGTAATTTCTCCACATCACTAATTCTATAGAATTGATTGATCGTCAGAAATCAATTCCATCAAATCTATCAATCGATTTGCAGCCAATTTTGATCATTTTCGATGGATTTGAGCTATCTGACAGGATGGAAAATCTCGGTTGATCTGCTGCTGGTAGCAGATCCATGGCCCATACAGTTGCATTGGATCTAATGGTCCAATATGCATTTAGATAGATTCACAATAGATTTCATTCTGAAATCTATTAGAAATCTGTTCCTAGTGTGTGGCACACATCAGATAGATTCCTGTCAGATTTTACTTGACAGGTGGCTGGATAGTGTAAAGGTTAAGGGCTCTGCCTCTGACACAGGAGACGTGGGTTCGAATCTTGGCTCTGCTTGTTCAATTTGTTCAATAAGCCAGCACCTATTCAGTAGGAGGCCTTGGACAAGTCTCCCCATCACTGCTCCTGCCTTTAGAGCGCATCCAAGTCCACTAGAAAAGATTAAAGATTTCAAAGTGACAAATGTGTTTTTGAAGGGGATTCCAGGGGAGGGGTAAGACACGTGAGAAATCTTGTATACATGAATGTGGAAGAAGCAGAAATGAGTGTTACAAATCAGAGGTTCCAGCAGCCATTCAAAATAACCAGTAGCTGTTTTAATTGTCCAGTGACTATCCCAAACTTCCCACTCCAGGAAAAGGCTAATAGTATATTGCTAATTAAAGTTTTTGTTAATCACTAGTTGACATATACAATTTTTTTAACAGAGAAATTACAGATAACAGTTATGTTAGTGAGATCCAGAACCTCCAGGATTCTGTAGCCACATTTACAAGTCCTCTAGTTGGAGATGTCAGAGACATAGCTACAAACCATGAGGCCCTGTAGCAAAATATTGATGAGCCACCAATACTAGGCACACTTGAGTAGTACCTTCCTAAATGGATATGACATGAGTGGGCATGGTAGCATACCATTACCTACAGTGCATGGAGGCAGAGGTATACAGTAGCCTCTAACAGATGCAAGGATGCAGGCCATGCCAGAAACCTGTTCTAGATGGGGGGGGGGGGGGGGGTCTCCTAAACACACTGCTAGATATAGCAATACTACAACTTGTAGTTCTGTAAGTACAGCTATCATACAAAGTGATAAATAGCCAGTTCCAACCACTGATCTAAAACTGTTGCTCCTTGCCCATGTAAAAGGACAAAAGCCCTTCAAATGGCTTCTGCTATTGATCATGAGCAGGACACGTGTTATGGCATAGAGCACCTATGAGAGCTTGTGAAGCCCCAATGGGCCTTTGCTATGATGATAAGAAACCATCATGCTGAGCAGCATCCTGTGTGATTGGCTAAGTAAGGATCAGGTGGGTAGAGGAGAAAGTGTTAAGACATGCAAAATAGCATGGATAAGGCTATGATGTAATTCCAGCAAGTAAAAAGAAAAAACAAAAACACAACCTTAATTATACTTATCTCCATATCAAGAGAACTAGCACAGCTGTGAACCTTAGTTCATGTACCACATCTATCATAGTGGATATTCTCCATAGATCAGGGATGTCCAACTCCAGTCTTTGAGTACTTTATCCATGCCAGTGTTTAGGATGGAGAAAGAAATAGAGACATGTGCTCTATGTGATGAGCCACACCTTCCCTGATTTAGTCCCATCAATTAATTTGATCTGATCCAAAAATGTGTGAGGACTTTAAAAACAAAATGTTTTAACTATCTTAGACCTTCACTATATGAACTGTCATTCCCACATTTTGTATTTGATATTATCTCTGTGTTGTGTGTTATATGTAGAAGGTAGAAGACCGAGAGCCCAATATAGTGTGGTATGTATTGGAGGAGGGAGAAAGTTATGTGAAACGTAAGTATTATATTTACAAACCCGAGTTACCTCCAAGACAACCACTGAAAAGGCAGGTGGGGAGAACAAGCCTGTCCCCACTCAGGATTAAGATGTCCCTCTCTGTGGATAAGAGGAAAGAAGAGGGTATATCACCCTTAAACCAAGGGTGGAATTCTTGATACTCAGAGCTGTACAGAGGCGCCAGTAAGATAAAAGTCGCTAAAATGTTTAAAACGTTAGGGATGCGGTGTTGGACCAGCCAACCCCAAACAGACACAAGTACTGTCAATTCAAGTAGTAAACTATTTATTCATATACTCCCAAGACAAGTTGCAACGCATTTCGCAGGCAAAATCCCGCTTCCTCAGGCAATAAACAACAGGAGTGCACACAGCACGGAGTCCAAAAATCGCTTGGCACCTCTGTGTGTTATGTGTAGAGTAGGTCTGAATGGTTCGCTGGCAAACTTGTTAGTGAGAACCTCAGCGGTTCGCGTTCGTGGCGAACCGCAAACACATAGCGAGTTTGACCCACCCCTTATACCACATCATTGGGCTAAACTTTGACCCTCTACATCACAGTCAGCAGACACATGACAGCCAATCAAGCTGCACTCCCTCCTGGACCCCCCCACCCTATTAAAACGCCACTGCGTCAGCCATGTTCTCACTCTGCTGATCTTGCTATAGTGAGAGGAAGGGACAGAGCTTGCTGGAGATAGGGAAAGTGTTAGTTAGGCTGTTGTCAGCTTGCTCCTTGCTGATATTTGTTGCTGAAAGCAAAACAGTTCTTTTGAGAGCTAATGTTCTTCTGATGTGTTTTTTTGTTTTAGTTTTTGTGTGTGCCACAGTGACTGACACTTCATATATACAGCCTTGTCTGTCGCAGCTGGCCCTTGCTGTACTGTGCCACCCAGGCCCATCACACTGTATTATACCAGTCACTGCATACAATTCACTGCATCTGTGTGACTGCACACTGTATTATACCAGTCACTGCATACCTTTCATGGCATCTGTGTGACTGCACGCTGTATTATACCAATCACTGCATACCTTTCACTGCATCTGTGTGACTGCACGCTGTATTATACCAGTCAGTGCATACCGTTCACGGCATCTGTGTGACTGCACACTGTATTATACCAGTCACTGCATACCTTTTGCGGCATCTGTGTGACTGCACACTGTATTATACCAGTCATACCAGTCACTGTATACCTTTCACTACATCTGTGTGACTGCACACTGTATTATACCAGTCACTGCATACCGTTCACTGCATCTGTGTGACTGCACACTGCATTATACCAGTCACTACATACCTTTCACTGTATCTGTGTGACTGCACACTGTATTATACCAGTCACTGCATACCTTTCACTGCAAACTGTATTAGACCAGTCAGCACATACCTTTCACTACATCTGTGACTGCATTTGTGTGACTGCACACTGTTTTATACCAGTCAGTGTATACCTTTCACTGCATCTGTGGCTCCCTCTCTGGAGCGGAATTGAACCCTGATTCCCCGGCCATTACCTGTGGTCACCATGGTACTGAGAAAGTACCATGGAAAGTTTATCACACAGTTGAATGAATGGCAGACTTGCCCTCCATAACAGTTTCTCATTAAAGGATTTCACGTTTATTTGTCTCATCATTATATAGCAGGGCCTCGAAAGTGTCCTCCTGTAATGTTATTTTTCATCACTACCTTCCTGAATCGGGACTTGCGTGCTGTTCCTGCTGCCTTCCTTGGATGTGTGGTGGTGGTAGCCATTTCCCAGGCTCTCACTCCGGACCGGAATCGAACCCTGATTCCCGGCCCATTACCCATAGTCACCATGGTACTGAGAAAGTACCATGGAAAGTTTATCACACAGTTGAATGAATGGCAGACTTGCCCTCCATAACAGATTCTCATTAAAGGATTTCAAGTTTATTTGTCTCATCATTATACAGCAGGGCCTCGAAAAAGTCCTCCTGTAATGTTATTTTTCATCACTACCTCCCTGAGTCGGGACTTGCGTGCCGTGCCTGCTGCCTTCCTTGGATGTGTGGTGATGGTAGCTGTTTCTCAGGATCCCACTCCAGACCAGAATTAAACCCTGATTCCCAGCCCGTTACCCGTGGTCACCATGGTACTGAGAAAGAACCATGGAAAGTTTATCACACAGTTGAATGAATGGCAGACTTGCCCTCCATAACAGATTCTCGTTGAAGGAACTGCTCCGTCAGCAGAAAAAGTAATTTAAAAAAATAGATGTAAGCTTTAACAATGGTAGAGAAACAACCATTGAACGTTAATAAGGCAGTCAGACATCCGAATGCGTCGTCGCCGTCACGGGGACGTGCGATCGGCCCAAGGTTATCTAGTCATCTCTCGTTGGCAGGTATTAGCTCTGGAATTACCACAGTTATCAAAGTAACATATATCAGGAAAAAAAATGTAGAATTTTATAAGTAACTTCAATATTCAATTATTTAAAAAAAAACAAACAAACATATTTTTCAATTTTCATCTTCATGGCCTGCACTCTCGCCAACGTGCACACGAGCACGGCCATCACTACACAAACATTGTCACCAAGCGGACTGACAGTTTATGTCCTGGGCTGGGAGTGTCAACTGACAACCCTTTGCGACTGTTTGCGGCAGTGCGTTAAACAGTGAGTTTGGTCTGTCAAGGTGAAGCAGTACACTAATTACACTACCTGATCCATGTTTACACACGCAAGATGTTTTCAAGCGCTTTATGCCTCCAATTTAGGAATGCAATGTGATTTCTACCATTTAGGGATTATAACCCTGCTGTGTGTCAAATCCGTAATTTTCCCAGGGACTTTTGGTGTGTATCCCACTCCGCCATGCCCCCCTCCAGGTGTTAGACCCCCTTGAAACATCGTTTCCATAACTTTTGTGGCCAGAAACAGTGTTTGTAGTTTTAAAAGTTTCGCTTGCCCATTGAAGTCTTTTGCAGTTCACTGAGTTTGCCGGTTCGTAGACTTTTGCTGAAGTTCGCGTTCGTGGTTGGTGAACCCAAAATCTGAGGTTCAAGCCATCTCTAGTTGTGTGTCATCTTCTTTAATAATAATAGAGAAAAATTACAAAAAAAAAAGTGTGTGAACTTCGGCCCTTGAGAACTGGAGTTGGACATCCCTGCCATAGATGTAAGTAATATTTTTCCCTCCACGTCTATTTCCTTTAAATTCATTTTTAAGAATCAACTGCACACAAGTAAGTATGCAATGGAAAAAGTCAAGATATTGCAAAAAAAAAAATTGTCTTACCACTCTCAAGGAACTTGGTTGCCTTGCTCTTGATCTCGTGAGTTATTTGATTGGTCTTCTCCAGGTACTGCATAATGAAGATGTTAGGGGCAAAGAGGACCATATTCTGTTCTCCACAACCATATGGCATAGCCAGGAGACGGTCTAGATTTTGCAACGCCGTGCCCATTATGTCTCCTGTAAGGTCATAATAAAGACAAGCAATAAATTAGTAAATGACAAAATACAATATTTCTTAATTGTAAAAGAATATCACCGTCTAAGGGGAAAAGCTAAAGGTTACATAAAGCTATAAATTCATTTTTGGCAGAAACTTCCAATCTAACATAAGCTGTCATTTTTGGAAGTTTAACTACTTTCCCTCCCCCAGGACGAGTAACTAAGTCCCTGCATTTCTCCATATCCTCTTGCAGGGACATAGCTACTACGTCCCTTGCTGCTGCGCAGCCTAATGCATGCTCCCATGCTCATTCTCGCCTCCAATTATTAGAAGGGAAATCAATGAATGGGAACTATTCAAGTCCCCTTGTGAATGACCATCCGCCACCATCAATGAGACGGCGACGTCATTCACAAGGACCGATACTTACACGTCCATGCATTACTTTCTGTTTGCATAGTAATACTTCAAACATTTTTTTTTCATTAAAAGACATTTTTTTTTACATTTAAAATTATCCCCTGACCTCCCACACTCCTCAATAATTACGTCCAAAAATGTATGTAAAAATACAAATAAAAAAAAATAAAAAAAAACACATAAATAGTTACCTTAGGGAGTGTATTTTTTTTTAATTTAATATGAATGTCAATAAGGTATATTACTGTTGCCTTTTAAATTATGAGCTTGTAATTAGTGATGGATGCAAAACTGAAAAAAAAATGCACTTTATTTCTAAATAAAATATTGGCGCTATACATGGTACTGGGGAAATATTTTAAAAGTTGCAATAACTGGGACAAATGGGCAAATGAAATGTGTGGGTTTTAATTATGTTAGCATGTATTATTTTAAAACTATAAAGGCCAAAAATTGAGAAATAATGATTTCTTTCATTTTTTTCCTGTTAAAACGCAGTTAGAATAAAATAAATCTTAGCAAAAAGTAGCCCCTAAAGAAAGCCTAATTTATAGCAAAAAAAACACAAGACATGGATTGTTTCGTTGTGATAAGTAGTAATAAAGTTAAAGGCGAATTGATGAAAGGAGCACCGACAAGTGAAAATTGCTGGTTTTTTTTAAGAGGAAAAACCCTTGGAGGTGAAGTGGTTAATCTGACTTTAGTAACGTTCCTTATATAACTCTTACCCAGCACAGTTACATAAGCCCTTTCGGAGTCCTTCAGAATGTTGTTAGGAATTTCGACAGACACTTCCTCTGTCTTACTCTCTGAAAAGTAAGTGGGAGATCAATACAGCAATCCAGAATTAATTTCATGATTTTATCATTAAAGTCACAATTAAGATATAACTATGTTTACCGATTGCAGAAGTGTAGGGATGCTCATTCGGATTCTGCGGAACTGAAATTTCCACATTCCACACAGGAATCTGCACTCCCGATTGGAAAATGCAAATCGGAATTCCATAAAAATATTCAATTTACCGCAACTCGATCATTTTAGCCCAATCACAGCACACGGAAGCACTGGGCCAATCAGAGAATGCAGCATTTTTCTGCAAAATTTTAATTTCAGACCAATTACAAGATTTTCTGTTTTTTCCGATTTATGTTTTTCCATTTTTTTTTCATTGTGTGCATTCTCTGATGCAAAAAAAAGAAATACTCCTCGAAAAATGGAAGAAGAGCGGAAAATCAGGAATTGGAAATGGTAAAAACAGGAAATCGGAATTTCCGCAAAATAGGAAAAGGGCATTTCTGACCATCCCTACAGAAGAGCAACATGTATTCTTGTTTACTATTTTATTAAGGGCCTGACACACTAAACAAAAGAAGGGAGCCCTAATTAGTGAAAGATATGGTGCCTTCCTAGATGCTTGGCCCACTTAGGGTGAGTTTTATTTCTCATGTGAGTGGGCGTGATAACACCCCTAAATGTGGCCCTTATTTAATGCACTTTTTCTCCTGAGTTTTCTCCTAGGTAGTATTTTCACACCTCAATAAAATGCCTGAAATGCCTATTAAGCCATCAGCAATAAAATAGTCACAATACTTTTAACACTACCCATGTTAGTTTTTCAATTTCAGAGTTTTAAAACCGTATTTTAAATACAAGATTAAACATTTTATCCTAGGAGAAAACTTAGGAGACAAGTGAATTTAATTAGGGCTGTGTTTGTTTGTCATTCATTGTTCAGTGATCCACCTTATCAAATCACTAAGCACCATCCTGGGGCAGCTTTGCACATGCTAGATTCTCAGCTGAGATGGGCCAGAATGATTGTCTTGGATGTTTTATCTACTGTGTATATATACAGCTTTACTCTTTTTTTGCCTCTTGTTGCTTGAACTGGTTACAACTTGCTCTTGCACCTTTGTGCCTAGCTCCATTTAAAAAAATAATATGGATGTACCAGTATCTCTTTTATTTTTGGGGCGCCGTTTACGGCAATAAGGAGCCTTCTTTTCAAATGGATCCACAGAAGAGCCTCTTTGTGCTCTGTTTCTCGCACTTCGGTTACGTAATGGTAACATAATGGTAAGGTTTTCTTTTAATAAGTCAATCTTATACATTTGAATGACTTTTTATCAACAACAATGTTCTAGGTCTCTTTCTAGGTTCTTTGTTTGGAGCTTGGTGTAGCACATGACAACATACCAAATTATTTCAATGCTTCTGTCAGTGTAGACTATTTTATTTCCAGAATTTTACAGGCAACGGTTCCTAAATAGGTTGCCTTATGTTAGCTACCAAATTTTTTGTCTCCTTACCTTCTCCCTCTTGGATGCACAGCAATGAACTGTGAGACTTCTCCACCAGGATTCCACCAGGCTGTCAGTAAAATTAAAAGAGAGGACACAAGGTTAGAACCAGTGATCCTAATCAGATTTGGGCTGAGCTTAAATTTGTACCAAATTCCAACTAATCTGATCAGAACCTTATAACTGAAATGTAGGGGAAAATATGTCCAGGTATTTTGGGTCCTGCTGGGATCCAAATGATCAAAGCAGTTCTCTTTGCTTAGCTATCATGTTTTACCATTATCATGCCATAGTGGTACTTTCTACGCTTTTATTCAAGGTTGCCTGTAGAGGAAAACCAAGGCATGGATTGATGCCTTATTTCAAGTCATGACTGAACAGAAGCTTTGGTGATCTTTGAAGGCCCATTGCTAAGGTTAGGGAGCAGAGAAGGGCCCAGACACTGTCAACATAGTTTCTGGCAGTGAGATCGTAACTCACTGAATTTACTTAGAGGGTTTGTGATAAAAATGGGTGATAATGATGGATGTTGCTGAAGTACTTCTTGAGACATACGGTACTTGTTACACATATGCCATGCTTATGTTTGAATTCTTTTAGTTTTCAACTATTCCTTTATGTTTATTAGTTATTTAAAACATACAGTAATAGGGCTGTGACCCTTTCAAGCACCCTCAAGCCCAGCGTAAATACCACTTGGGGTACCATATTTTGAGAATGTTCAATGAACAACTGCTAAAGTAAATAGAATATAAATACTGCTGCACTCTAAGGTAGCCATACACTGGTCGATTTGCCATTAGATCGACCAGCTGACAGATCCCTATCTGATCGAATCTGATCAGAGAGGGATCGTATGGCTGCCTTTACTGCAAACAGATTGTGAATCGATTTCAGCCTGAAACCGATCACAATCTGTTGAGCTACTCCTGCCGCCTGCCCCCCCCCCGTATACATTACCTGACGCTGGCTCCCGGGCATCTTCTCCGTGCTGCACGGCTCTGTTCCGGCTCCATCCCAGCGCTTCCTGTGTCACTCCGTGACCAGGAAGTTCAAATAGAGCGCCCTCTATTTGAACTTCCTGGTCACTGCAGTGACACAGGAAGCGCCGGGATGGAGCCGGAACAGAGCCGTGCAGCGTGGAGAAGATGCCCGGGAGCCAGCGTCAGGTAATGTATACCTGATCGGATCGGCCGCCGCTAGTGACGCGCTCCCTACCTGCGGGCGATCGAGGGTAATTTCCCGCACGGCGCGATCGACGGACCGATCCGATTTCGGGAGGAAATTGGATCGGCAGGTGCGTTTACCGCGAACGATTGGCAGCAGATTCGATCCCAGGATCGAATCGGCTGTCGAAACGGCCGCGAATCGGGCCAGTGTATGGCCACCTTTAGAGGTACTCACATTAGTTGTTTTGTGTAGCCTGCCATAGATAAGAGTTTGCCTTTCTCTGTAGTCATCTGGCAAGCCTCCTGTATGTGGGTAGTCTGGCATTACTTGTAAACACAACACACATTGAAGTGTTTCACAAACCACAAGTGTGGTGTAGTGGTGGGACACCACTGTGTGCTATGATAACAGTATTTAGCACATCAGCATTTATCCCGCAGGTTGCCCTAGTGTTGTTTGGAAGGAACTATTGCCGGTCCTCTGTGGCTGCATAAAGACGGGAGCAGGCGTACTTGGAAGAAAGCAGCAGAATTTATATTATATTTACTTTTTGGATATTGTTGACAGTTGCAGCACCACATCCCAGAGTGTGCGTTGATACTATTTTAAAAAAATATATACTGAGAAATTTTCCAATTTTCCCATTTACAGTAGATGTTATTGTTCATAGACTTATTTTTCATTACTTTTTTTTAGGAGGGCAACCTCTGTCTTTTCTTCCTAATGTACCTGCAGCCTTCATCTTTCTGTTTTTTTTCCCCTTCATTACGGCACCAGTTTTATTTCCAGACACTGACCTGTACAAGTACGGGTTTCACGATGGTATCAGTAGCTCCTTGTTTAGGGACAACTGGTATCTCATTGTGGCACAGCTCTTTCGTGTCCACAGCCTCAGTCCGGACTGTGATATTCACCTCTCCTACAAAGAAAATTGCATCAATTCAACGAATAAGATTTGGGGCACCTCCCTCCCAACTTACTAATTCTAAGCAGAGATGGTCAATGAGGTGCGAATAATTCTGAGTTGAGACACATCCTATGCAAATGTATGCAGCTTGAAAGACCAATTAAATGTAGCAGCAAGTGAAGGAGACACCCTAGGTCCTGACCCACCAACTGTGCTTGGAAAATAAACAATAGATTGGTTGCAGGACTAAAGCCTCTGTCCAGCTCTCACTGTAGAGTGGTCAGCCTTAGAATGTTTATTACACCATCCAGCTAATACAGAAAAAAATATCCTAAACATAGTTCAATTTGCCAAGATTTAGATACATGAGGAGAAATCTAGACTTTCAGTTCTGAAATAAGCTGTAAATCTTAAAACTGGTAAGATTCAGGTCTTTTCTATTTTTTTACTGAGCTTTAGGGTTTAGAATCGCTTCTCACCGAGTTTCGTGGCCTTCAGGTTCCATCTGAAGGTCTTACTCTCATCAGCACATAGGCAACGACTATAGACACAGTCAGGGCAAGGCGTCTGTTCAAGCTCCTCAGTGGGCCCCAGAGTGATTTTTATCTGTCAAAGAAAAGACGTGTTACAATTATACTGGAAAAAATGTTTTGATGCCTTAACAATAATACTAAATAGCCCACATTGTCTAGTGTTACTGTGCATTGTTACTGTACATTAAGTTCAATCTTCTGTATGTATATGTGTGTAATTGTTAGAACTAGTACATACAATATATGAGGTTCTTTTTGTTCTTTTAGCCTAAAAAATATTATGCAAATGAAATTGAGATATTGGTTTAGAGAACCACCTGCTGGATTGAGTGGCAACTGTGGTAAACATGTTAAAAACACCATAAGGGTTTAAACAAAATAAAATTGATTTATAGAAGTATATTTACTAAACCCCATTAAACTTAGTTTGTGCAGGCAGGGCAGATAACATTTATCAGGCTTTACACAAATTACATAAAACACTATATATGCAATGTCTACTTTGCAGGTGCAACATACTGTAGTTGTTTCACTTATAACCAGGGATGATTGAGATTGATTTTCCAAAAAGTGATATTGTCTCAGAGTTTGCAGGGTGTTCAGGCTGTGCAAGCAGGGGTTAACTCGCCTGGGCTGGCGTCTCCCTTCCGATGTGCTCCACAACGCTCTGCACCTTCCGACACTTCAGTCTTCTAAACCGGAATGGGAGGGGAGCTGGCAGCCTAGGTGAGTTAACCCCTTGTTTCACAGCCCAAACCAATGCCAGGGAATGCTTTTGTAAAGAATAAAATATGGACTGAGGATCCCCCATCCCCATGAGGAAAGGAACTAATAAAAAAAGTCAGGTTTATCAGATTTCTACTATCTACTGTAATTGCCAGTGACATAGGAAAAAAAGTCATTTATAGTGCATTTTACTCTTAGAGAAATGATACATTTTAAACGTATGTGTTTACACACATTTTACATTTTTCCTGATAGTGGTCCTTTAAGATAGCTATAAGTGAAATTCCATACTTGATAAAAAAAATACTAGAAATGTATCCATTCTGGACAAATACTTTTGCAATTCAATGTTAATAAAAATTACTCAATCACTTCAATTTATAGTCAGCTATAGAGTTCCAAAGATGACCTTTAACAAAACCTCTTCTTTTCTGGCCTAAAAAGACAGTACAAAATACAAAGGTCTTCATCCTTCCTGCACATAAATCAGCTGCACAGAGCAGGAACAATTGATTTTTCTTTTCCACAACTACACTAACTTAAATGATACATGTGACATGATGAGATAGACATGGGTATATACAGTGCCTAGCACACAACTAACTGTGCTGTGTTCCTTTTTTTCTTTCTCTGCCTGAAAGAGTTAAATATCAGGTATGTAAGTGGCTGACTCAGTCCTGACTCAGACAGGAAGTGACTACAGTGTGACCCTCACTGATAAGAAATTCCCCTTTTTATCTCTGTCTTGCTCTCAGAAGCAATTTTCTGCTAGGAAAGTGTTTTATAGTTGGAATTTCTTATCAGTGAGGGTCACACTGTAGTCACTTCCTGTCTGAGTCAGGACTGAGTCAGCCACTTACATACCTGATATTTAACTCTTTCAGGCAGAGAAAGAAAAAAAGGAAAATAGCATAGTTTATTTGTGTGCTAAGCACTCTACATACACATGTCTATCTCATCATGTCACATGTCACTTCGGGTATCCTTAAAGTGACTGGCAGCAGTCTTGGCATTCTTCTCCTGACTGTGTCTGGTTCATTGCGGCATAGTTGGGTGTTTAAATGCACTCAGAAACAAATTTAAATGTGAAATGATGTTTGCCATCGCTGAGGCATTGTAGTGACATTTAGTAGAATGCAGTAAATTATTAAACAGACCCACTTTTATATAAAATATCTTGGTTTCAGCATCAGAAACGCTATCTATAGCTATATATTGATGTATATTGGTGTGTAGCCTCACCCTCCTACTAGGGCTTGGCCTAGGCTGTTTATTATGCGTAATCCCCATCCCCACCCCCCTCACACCCCACAAGCATTCTGGGAGCCCAGATATTTTTTTCTACTGGCTTTAGAGCTCTTAGTAAACAAACATTTCGCAGAGATCACCTGCCAGTACTACAGATGTTGCCACCTGTGATTAATTTCAGACTGTAAATCAGGGAGAGGAAAGACAATAGACAAACACTGACAAAATAATTTGAATGAATATTGTAAAAAATAAAATAAGAAATGTTATACATTATGTATTGTGACTACAGTTCATCTTTAATTCTAGAAATATGTAAACTGCTTATTCATTTGTCTACAAGAGTGCAGTTTTACTTTAAAGAGAATCTGTACTGTACAATTCTTACAATAAAAAGCATACCATTCTATTCATTATGTTCTCCTGGGCCCCTCTTTGCTGTTTCTGCCACTCCCTGCTGCAATCCTGGCGTGTAATTGCCAGTTTTAGGCAGTGTTTACAAACAAAAGACATGGCTGCTAACCAGCATGTGATAGACTGAGAGAAGCTCAGTTTATGACTCATACAGAGCCTGCAGGGGGCTTGGAGAGGGGGTGTATAACTTCTACCTATCACAGCAGAGCAGCACATTCCTGCCTCTGCTGACAAACCCGGCAAAGGAATGAATATTGGATTATATCACAGAGATAATACAGCCACTGTGCAACTAGGAAAGGCTTCAGTAAGACAGACCACATTAGAACAGGTATAGGAACTTATAGGATAGAAGAGATAAGGCTGAAAATTTTGTCACAGAGTCTCTTTAATGACATCAGCATCACTAACCTTGATACACTGTTTCAGGTAGTTAAATACAGAGGCCTTCAGGGTGAATGTTTCTCCTCTCACTACGGAGTACGGGAGGGTGAGATCTACAAAGAATGGCTGGAAGACCCGAAGAGAAGTCGCAGGAGAAAGGCCAAATCCACTGCTTCCCAAGCACACAGCTCCTCCATTCCAATCCGTGATAGTGTCTGGGGCTTTATGATGGAGCTCCGCACTGCCAGAGTCTCTACTCAACACATGGAAGAGAGAAAACACCTTAAGTCTCAGCACTAGAGCAATGACACACAAATGTCTATCAAATATCTTCTTTCAATCATTGACAAATAAACCTTAAAGCAAACTGTAATGATCAGTGGTACTCTGCTGGTCAGAGTGAGCTCAACAGACCAGTTAGCAATACAACAGATATAAGTACAGCAAAATGTCAGTATTTTAATAAAGGTGTGATCACACGTGTTTGGGTGTACAGTAGCTCAGGAGTACTCCTAAGTGATAACCCTTGGCTGTGGGGACTACCACACCTAAGTGATAGCCCCTGGCTGGGGGTCTATCACTTATATCAAGGGTGGTCATGCAGGCAAGGTCGTTAACAGATCAGTCAGGAGTCGGTACAGAATCAGCAATCAAAGTCGTAGTCAGAGTATAGCCAAGGTCGGCAACAGTCAGATATGCAGATGTACAGAATCAGAGAGCGAGTGCAGAATCGAGGTCGGGACGAGGTCGGCAACTAGACAGAAAGGCTGAGTACAGAATCGTGAGGCAAAAGGATATACAGAAGTTCAGGCAAGGTTCATACACATAAAGGCAACAATGTAAGTTATAATTATAGCTATCAAAATCAGATCCTAAGCTATGTGTGAAATCCTCGGGGTCCTGTCGGTTCAAAGCACACTAGGAACTAACTAAGGTCTGAGAGCTTAACCACAAAGTTTCAGCTACAGCAGACAACGATGCACTGACTGCTTCAGTCTTAAATACACAAGGTATACCTGCGGCTCCACCCACTAGCCTCAGCCAATCATACGGCAAAGGATCAGACCAGAGTTGCCAGCTGACCAGTCGGTCAGCTGACCCTCCTCCTCAGTGCATAAATGTCCTGTCTCTGTGTGCGCTCATGCGCCCTTCTGTTCTGATGTATCCTGGAGTGACCTGGCCTGGTGTGACGCGATGCCGAGGAGGCGGCGGCGGAATCCGCCGTGACGTCAGACACGAGAGTAGCGGCTGTGCCGCTCTCCGCTGCAGAGGTAATTTTTCCATTACTGACACAAACCCAAGGCGTTAAAGAAAAAAATTGATACCTAAAAAAAGGGAAGTCTCTGGACCCTCCAGAAGCTTTCTCCATCCTCCTCGAGACCACCACCGATGTGCACTAGTGATGATCGTAATCAGCTGATTACAATTACATGAAATTTCATGTAATTTTTTGCAATTATGACCATACGTAATTATGATTTGTAAATTTAATTGATTTTGGGTAATCATTCGTAATTGCGTGTAATTTCACATAATTTTGTGCCAAATTTAGCGGTGAATAGCAAAGTCCCCATACATGCTATTGCCACCACAATTGCTGCATATGTTAAGGGGAATAGTGGGGACAAGTCAAAACAAAATTTTCCCCCAAAAAACTTGCAGTTTTTGAGCAAATTGTTTTTAAAAATGCGAAGGAAAAATTGATTTTAAACTCTGAAAAATGACAGTTTAAAAAACATTTTTCCTTTGCATTTTTAAAATTGATTTTCTCAAAAACTGCAAGGTATTTTTGAACAATTCCTTTTTGACTTGTACCCAATATTCTCCTTAACATGTGTAGCCATTTTGGTGGCAATAGCATGTATAGGGCTTTGCTATTCACCGCTAAACTCGGCACAAAATTACACAAAACTTACACAAACTTATGATTACAATTACAGTAAAATTACTGTATTTTTTGGACTATAAGACTCACTTTTTTCTCCCCCAAAAGTGGGGGAAAAAAAGTCACTGTGTCTTATACTCCAAATGTAGGAAGTTCCTGACATGCGAACGCCTGACAATACGGACCTCCAACCCCACCACAATGTCAGGGACTCTCTGTACTGTGCCCATGCAGAGGAAGACACATGGGGACAAATGGAGGACCCAGAGGGACACAAAGGGGCATAGAGGAGGACACAAGGATGACAGAGGCGGACACAAGGGGTCAGAGGAGGACACAGGGAGACACAAGAAGTACAAGGGGGCATGATGTACAAAGGGGACATAATTTACAAGATGCCCCTTAACCATGTATGCACCAGGTTTAGTATATATTCCCCCCCCCCCCCCTAGTTTTTGTCCTCCAAACCTAGGTGCGTCTTATGATCAGGAGCGTCTTATAGTCCGAAAAATATGGCAATTACAATTTTTTCCCAGAAATTTTGCATTACGATTTTGCATCATAATTGCGAATTTCTATGCAAAATTATGTCTATGCAAAATTTGTGATCATCACTAGAGTGCACCACCCTCTATAAGTGTTCTCTTCTTTGTGCACCAGCACAGCTGTTCTGCACCTGCACAAGTACTGTGCAGCAGCATAGAGCTGCTTGTGGACAAGCAGATTTGGCTTACTATGCAGGTGTGTCCCTGCTTGAGCAGGCACAGTATGGCCAGTTGTCCACACTCATATATGGCAGGAAGTGCAGCCATGTCAATATACTGTATCTGACAGGTTTTTGTTAGACATGTTCAGAGGGTCTGTGCGCAGCAACGGTGGGGGCGAGGAGGATGTGGGAAGCCTCTTGAAGATGCAGAGGATAGGTAAGTGTCGATTTTTTTTCAGACTGCCTCGGGTTCCCTTTTAAGAGGCTCCACAGCAACATCAAGTAGAATTCAGTACAATGTTCAGGCCTCCCTCTGAACTGCATCTCCACCCTACAATCCATCATGAACGCAGCAGCCAGATAATCTACTCCCCCACAGCTCTGTCTCCACGACTCCCCTATGCAAATTCCTCCACTTGCTACTGATACAATTTAGAATCAGCTTAAAAAGCCTATGCCTGGCCTATAAATCTATACGCAATTCAGTGGCGTAGCAATCCCCCCTGCAAGGGATGCAGGTGCAGGGGGGCCCAGCATGGGGAGAAGTCCAGAGGTGCCCCATGACTCTGGGGTCCACCACCTGCCCGTATACATTAATGAGGGAGGTGGGCCCAATTCAATGTTTTGCAGGGGGCCCAGTGATTTCTAGTTACACTCCTTACAAGTCCTGCACAACCTACATATTTGACCTGGTCAGCAGATAGACACCCGGCTGCCCACTTCGCTCCTCCAACAACCTCCTCCTAACCACCCCACACATTTCACACTCCCATGCACGACTACAGGACCTAACTAGAGCTGCCCCTGTCATGTGGAACTCTTTCCCACTGCTCATCAGGCTTGCCACCTCTTTCAACACCTTAAAAAAAGCACTTGAAACATAATGATTCAAGGCCTACGCCACCTCACCGATGCCCCATCTCTCTCTGCCGAGAACCTTTCAATGCATCCCCCCTCTTATCATGCCACCACCCTCTCCCTTTAGATTGTAAGCCTTTGGCAGGGCTCTCCCTCCTTGTGTATCCTACTTGATTGTGCACTCTGTCCATAGAACAATGCTATCTTGCATTATTGAGACTACTACTCCAGTGCATGATCTGGCATTGTGTGTCTTACTGCCTACAGTATTTTTCAGGCTATAAGACACACTTTTTCTCCTCCAAAAGTGTGGGGGGGGGGGAAGTGGGTGTGTCTTATAGTGCAAATGTGCTGTAAGATGCCGCCCCCCTCACCCCCCCCCCCCCCCCCCCCCGAAAAGTGCAGCCGGAGATTACCTATGAGCGAAACGCTTTAAATCTAAATGCCCGTCTCCTCCTCGGTCCCTCTTGGTGTCCAGTGTGGCCCGTGAGCTGTCAGCCTCCATCTCCTGCTCCAGCGTGATGCCTCTCATATGCTGCAAAGACGGCCAGAAGCTGTGGAGGGTTGTAGGCAATGTCCCACTAAGCTGATCAGAGCGGATACGGTGGATGCCCCGGGGACAATGCTGCCAAGGGGACGGGCGAGGCACAAGAGAACCTTCACAGAGATTGAATCATTGCCTACAACAATCAGTGGAACATTGCCTACAACCCTCCGCCGCTTCTGGCCATCTTTGCAGCATATGAGAGGCATCCCACTGGAGCAGGAGATGGAGGCTGACAGCTCACGGGCCACACTGGACACCAAGAAGGACCGAGGAGGAGACGAGCATCTAGAAGCGTACGGCTCATAGGTAATCTCGGGCTGCAGGGGAGTTGCATCTGGTCATCTTTGCAGGGCATGAGAGCCATCTAGCTGGAGCAGGAGTTGGAGGCTGACAGCTCACATCACATGCGCTGGGTCATGGCTCCAAACACAGATTTTGCTGTGCATTAGTCTGGCTACTGTGTGAGTAGTGGACCCTCTTTTAGATTGCTGGTTTTATCCTTTGGTTGTTAAAGGTCCATACTGCTTTCCTTTTGCAGGTTTTTGCATGGAGTTTCTGTTTTTAGCCATGGGCAGCAGGTGCCTCTGATTGTGTCATTATTGTCCTTTGCTGCAGAGCATAGTGGGACAGCCAGGCAAGGGGAAGGTTGGTGGCTGGCTGGAGGGGAGAGATGTGGGGACAGCCAGTAGCCATGATCAGGGACAGAGAAGGTCACAAAGAGGGGGGGGGGGGTAAAAGAGCACAAAAGAGAGGTAAAAAGGTAAGTGTGAGAATCCGCTCAGCTGCCTGCGCAGGCAGGCAGCCTTTTGACCATTGTTTAGGTTTGCATGCTGCAGGACTCTGGAACAGAGACCTGTCTTTCCATTGCAAGTTTCTGGTCTGTTCTCTTGCTGGGGAATTTGCATACATTCGTTATGCAAATCCCCTACCTGCCTTCTTTGATGACTGGCACAAGAGCTTTATGTTTCCCAGAAGGCTTGGCTGGTCATTTCCCTTCCATGGTCTGTTCCTGATGGATACTGCTGGAGTGTCAGCCATTGCTATCTAGTATAGTTAATTCCTGGGGGTTGCTTTAGGCTCCCCTTCTAGCCCAGTCAGGTTGTATTATCTGTATTGCCTGTTCTGTCTTGTCTTGCCTGTTGCCATTGTCCTGTCCCAACGGTGGTCGACAGGAAATGGTTCTGATCTCTGTTCTTGGAGTATAGCTGGTGCAGCGGTTGCTACCAGCTATCTCTTCTGTTCTGTCTCCTGGGATCGCGCTAGCTACTTTTCGCTAGCGCTGTGGATCCTTCTGTTCTGTCTCCTGGGATCGCGCTGGCCACTTTTCGCTGGTGCTTTGGATCTTTCTGTTCTGCTACTCTGTACCTGGATCGCGCTAGCCACTTTTCGCTAGTGCTGTGGATCCTATCTCTCGCTTGTCCCTGTTTTCGTGTGTCTGTCTTGTCTGCTACGACCGCTTGCTGGAGGCTCAGGGAGGTAACCGTTAAGCAAGTGTTCGCGTCCTCTGTTTCATGTTTGTCTGTCGATGGTTAGTTAGGCGTGCTTGTCTCTATTGTGCTTATCACGTGGAGACCGCGCATAACCGCGTGCACTGTTGCGAATGAGTGCAGTGTTCGCGGTTAGCTAGCGTTTGTTATTTTCCGCATCTTCTCATTGTATTATTTGCTGTGCCTTTGCTACCCTCGTATTCTATTCTGATCTGCCTTGTGTCACGTCTGGCGATCGTACCTCTCGCGATCGCGTTCCTATTTCATATCTGCTGTTGTGTGTGCGCGGTCGCGGGTGGCGACTGGATTGGCGCACACACATACAACTTGTCCCTTTGCTCGTTCTCATTCGCAATCGCCTCTATTGCGATTGCGTTCTGCGCTTCCTACAATTCCTGTCTGGCATTTGTGGAGGTACAGAGGATTGGTTCCTCTGCACTCCCCAGTGCCATCTGCCGACAGGAATTTCCCTCTACAGGTGCGTAGCACCTTTTGCTGGGTGCCTGCAATTGCACGCTTGTGGAGGATTTCCGCCGTGTCAGCGCACGCGTTGTGCGCTGATCACGGAGAAAGTTCCACAATCGTTACAGTAAGAGAGGTAAAAAGAGAAGGCCACAACTGGGACAAAGGAGTTCACAAGGGGGGCAGTAGGTCACAAAGGGGACAGGAGGTCACAAGAGGAGCAAAGGAGGACAGAGGAAGACACAAGGGGGCAGGGGGTCACAAGGGGGGGTGGTTAAGAAGAACAGATGAGGTCACATCTGAGCCACAGATGAGGGAAAAAGGAGGACAAGATGTACAAGTAAAGCACAGGGGGGACAAAAGAAGTACAAGGGGGACATACTGATTGAGGGAGAAGATCCACAAGATGCCCCTGCACCATGGACCCACCAGGTTTAGTTTTTAGTTTTTTTTTGTTTACCTGCGTTTTTTTCAGCATTTTACAAATTGAAAAATACCCAAAAGTTGGTGAAAAAGTACTATTAATTTTTTCTCGAGTATTTCCTTTCTTAAAATGCATTTTATGACAAGTTATGAAAATATCACCTAGGAAAAACTGTCCCGTATTCAATTAACTTTTTCTCCGGAGTTTTCTCCTCAGTGATAGTTTTTTATCTTCTCTTTAAAATAAGTTTTCAGCCCATTTCTATTAAAAAAAGTACCAAAAGGCTTGATAAAAAAGAACTATCAAATTATTTTGAGTATTTTCTTGCTTGCTGGTGGTTCAAAAGGCATTTTATTAATAAGGTGTGAAAATATAACCTAGGAGGAAACCCAGGAGATAACATCAATTGCATATGGGGCCTTGTCATAAAATGCCTTGTAAACTCCCCAGCAAGCAAGAAAATACTCCACATGATTATGACCTCAAGCTTTCACCTACTATTTAGTACTTTTTCAGTTGTAAAATGCTTAAAAGTTATTTTAAAGAAGATGTGAAAATTATCCCCTAGGAGAAAACTCAGGAGAACAAGTGAATATCATATGGCTCATTGGGCTCGATTCACAAAAGGGTGCTAACTTAGTTAGCATGACTAAAAGCTTTGGGTGTGCTAACTAGGGTACTAAGCAGTTAGCACGGCCAAAGCTTTTATTGATTGCGCACAAAGTTTCAGGCGCTAAGTTAGAGTGCGACATGTCGCACCGTGTGCGACCAAAACATCACACACGGTGCGCCCGAAACATCGCAGTATGCAACATTTCGGGCACATTTGATGACGTTTTAGACGCATCCAATGCAACATTTTGGGCGCACCCAGTGCAACATTTCTCGCACAACGCGCGGTGCCAAGCTTTGCGCGCACTAACCTAACACGCAAAAGTTTGCGCACCCTAAAGACCATTGGACGTGCTAAGGGCTTTGCACAGGCGTGCAAAATGAGATATATCAAGCCTTTATTTCTTATAATTGTGATGATTATTATGGCTTACCGTTTATGAGAACCCCCAAATCAAACTCTCAGACCATTACAGTATGGTGAAAATGTCTGTATTCTAGGCTCAAAGTGTCAGACCCTAATCAACTCATTAATCCCAAACACCTGCAAATGGGTTCTTACTTTATATATTAGTTTTACCTTTCACGTTGAATTACTGAAATAAATGGATTTTTGCACGATATTTTCATTTTTTGAGTTTGACCTGTAATGTTCAGGCTTGGTGTTTATGTTGAACTTACCCTATTGCTAGGAGTTCCCACATCCAAGTCTCAGGGAAATAAGTTCGAATTTTCTCGGGTTCTTTCTCTTCCGATTGCCCAGGGAGACGTGCAACGGTGCTTGTGCGTGTTGTGTCGAAGTTGGGCTGCAGAGCTAAAATGAATAAAGATATTGTCTGCAGGCAAGTACAGATTTCCCCCACTTTTTAAAAGCATTTTTAGAGTGGTTGAAGGAATTCCAGGCAAATGGAAAATGTTCATGTAACATGTAAATTCCCTCTGTCCCAGGATAGAGAAACAATGCTGGTAAATGTAAGCAACTGTCAACTAGTGGCTTTCATTGGGCGGTTTATTCTCCATTTCCTAGACTAGTAGAAATCTGCATGTTAGAAACATTTTCCGCTCATCTCTAGAGGGTATTGTTGCTGTCTGGGGAAAGGTTTGGGGAGTATTGAATATTATTCGGTTCTGAAACATTGGAACTAGGGATGCTCATTCGGATTCCGCGGAAATGCAATTTCCGAAATTCCGATCGTAAATTGCATTTCCACATCAGAATGCGGAAATCGGTAATGCAAGTGCTGTAGATGGATTTCCGCCGGAAATCGCGGAAATGTCCGCCGGAAATCGTGGAAATTCCACCCGACTTTAACATCGATTTTCTCAAAAACTATAAGGTCTTTTTGAAAACTTTGTTTTGCATCTTGTTCACAAGATTCAGTTTAATAAACCCTGAAATGTGGTGTTCCTAGGACTTAAGGGGGATTTGTTATTAACCGCTAAAGTCAGCGGATTTTTACTGTAATGTAAAATGCAGAAAATCTGCATCTGCCTATTTTCTGCATTTTACATTACAGAAAAAATGCGCTGACTTTAGCAGTTAACAGCAAAGCCCCCTTAAGTGCTAAAAACACCAAATTTTCAAGATGCAAAAAAAGTTTTCAAAAAGACCTTATAGTTTTTGAGAAAATTGATGTTAAAGTCGGGCGGAATTTCCGCGATTTCCGGCGGAAATTCCGTATTGGAATGCGGAAATTGGTAGCGGAATCGGTAATTGGTAAATGACGGAATGCAGATTTACTGCGGAATCGGAAATTGGCATTCCGACCATCTGCTGAAAGTCTCAGAGCACAAAAATGGCTAAATATGAACAGTTATAACGTTATGTGGATTGCAGTAATTATGCACGTGTTGTAATTATGTAAAGATATCTTTGAAGTTAGTGGGGACTAAATTCTGTTGTTACAGGGCGTTGATGGCAAACAACTGTTAACCGCTTCCCGTCTGCCTAACGCAGGATGGCGGTGGGACAGCGGCTCTCTCAGGTCGCAGCGACACCATATGGCGTCATCTCACGAGGAGCGATATTTGACGGCATGAGCAGTTACTCTGGTGGAGGGCTGATTTCACTTCACTGCTGGGAACTTTGCAGTTTGTGCTGGGCTTAACTACATAGGGAAATTGTGATTGGTTGTTCCCCCCCTCCTGCTTTCAAATCCTACCTCCGGAGACTTGGGAGGCTAGCGCTGTGAGTGCGGGCACATAAGGGGGGTGTCCTGGCACTGGTGCTGGTCTAAGGTGGTCTCTGGTCCCTACATGTCCTGACTACTTTGGTGGTGGTCCCCTTCTAAGAGCAACTAGTGGTTGCAGTTTTACGCTACGTACTTCTTTTTCTTTTATTGCATGTGGAAGTGATTGTTCTGGAACAAAGTTGGACTGACAGTCTACTACTCTTGCGAGTGAAGTCCTGTGGAGATCATTTATGACTACAGAACTGTGAGACTGTAACCCTTTGTGTCCTTGAGACAAATGAGCGCGTTTTCATTTTAATTTTTTTACACGCCTATTTTTGGTGTGCCGCACTGCGCGCAATGTAGAGGTTTTTAGGGTGAATCCACTCACCTCTTTTCTTAGCAATATACCCCAGGAGGAATATATTTGTTATAGTCCCTACATTGCACTAAACACACACGTTGCAGCCTGGCAGGGATGTAAAGAAAATAGTTTTAAAATGAACAACCTTACCCATAACCACAGGTCCACCTGGAGGTCCTGGAAGTCCTGGTAGTCCGTAGCTAAAATCTTCCACGCATTCCACTGGCTTTCTTATTTTCCCACACGTTAATATTTTTAGGCTTACACCCTGCATTTTATGAGACAAAAGAAAATAAAGAGCAATGAGATCAATAAACCATGAGAGAAATAGTGCACGGACACACACATGGTCCCAAATGAGCACATATTACAGTATATTTTGCAACAAGTGTAGCCAACAGAACAGACCTGTTGAGAGACATGAAAGTTAGTACCCTATATAGATATATTGCAGCCTGAATGTTGTTTGTTTAAAAGGAACCTGAGGTGAGAGACATATGAAGGCTGCCATATTTATTTCCTTGGCAACAATACCAGTTGCCTGGCAGTTTTGCTTATCTTTAGGTTAGTGGTATCTGAATAATACACCAGAAACAAGCATTCAGCTAATCTTGGCAGTTTTTGTCAGAAACATTTGATCTGCATGCTTGTTCAGGCAGTGGGTCATCACACCAGCCAGGCAATGTGCATTGTTTAAAGGGAAATAAATATGGCAGCCCCTATACTGTATGTCTCTCACCTTCAGTTACCTTTAACTTTATCTCAGCTGTAATGATTTGCAATAACAGTTTCATTTAGAGTTTATAGATACCTCAAACAAGCTGTACACATCCACATACTCTTCAGTATTCATAAAGTAACGGTATGGTCTTCTTCTGCCCATAAATGATGGTAAAGGACCAGGGGAATAGGATGCACAGGTATTATAATGTTCTTGGACCCGGTAATCATATCCGCCCGTTTCCCGGGATGGAAACAGATTGTAAACCTAGAAAAAAAAAAGAAATAACATACATACCTAGAATTGTACATTTATTTAGCATTGACATTTTCTTCAGGACTGAGATTAGAGTAGATAGCCATGTCAGAAAGTGACCCTACGAGGAGTAGGGTCGCAATTTAATCCCTAGTGATAATCTAATGTATGTACCGTAGTTTAGATGTGTGTACAAATGTAGAGTTATTGGTAGCTGCAGGGATTTAAGTACAGCCTAGAGGCACAATCTGTTGTTATGGAGGGGAACAAAAAGATGATGGGCCAGTGCACGATGAAGTGGGAGGTGTGAGGAAGAGAACAATGGGCTTGGCTTGCACTTTCTCTCTTGGTAGTGCATCTGGGATGCTGTACAATTGCTAGATTCTTGGAAGAAGCAGACCTAAACGGCCACTGTGGCTAAGAACGCTCTAGCGCAGTGGTCCTCAAACTAAGGCCCACGGGCCGAATGCGGCCCCCCGAGGCTTTTTCACTGGCCCCCCACTCTCACAAAATGTATTACTTATAGATTCGGTCTACTGCATCTTTATATATCGGTGGCCCATATATAGAATAGTAGTGCTGGCACCACCCATCCACAGGGAAGCCAGTGAGCAGTCATTCGCTGGCTTCCAATCCAATTCCGCATCAGGTGACACTGCTATCCAATTGGACGACAAGTTGTCCCTTGGGTATACTTCACTGTCTGGCGCAAAGAGGCTTTTTACTATCTACACATGCTGTATTAGGGGCATAATATCTGCTCTGGTTAAATGGGAGACAAAAGGGCTGCACGTGTTAACAGGTAAAAGTTTACATTACCAAGGTTCAATGTAATGTTTTCTACATCATGTTATGTATACTACGCCCCCCCCCCCCCCCCCATTAGTTTGAAGTATGTTGCACAGCCCTTGACGAAAAAAATTTGGGGAACCCTGCTCTAGCGTGTGTATGAGACTTAAAGGATACCCGAGGTGGCATGTGACATAATGAAATAGACATGTGTATGTACAGCGCCTAGCACACAAATAACTATGCTGTGTTCCTTTTTTTTTCTTTCACTGCCTGAAAGCGTTTAATATCAGGTATGTAAGTGGTTGACTAAGTCCTGACTCAAACAGGAGGTGACTACAGTGTGATACTCACTTATAAGAAATTACAACTATACAACACTTTCCTAGCAGAAAATGGCTTCTGAGAGCAGGAAAGAGATAAAAAGGGCCAACAGTTCATACATTTTAGCTCTGGCATGCTTCAATGAATGTGTCATTGAGCAAAAACAATAAAACAGTTAAATCTTAAAAAGTAGATTTAAACATAAAATAAAACTGTGGAATATCTTAAAAAGTCATTTTTAGGAGAAGGAATATAGATACAATTGTTTATTTCATTAGTTTATTTCCGCGTCGGGTGTCCTTTAAATTGTACCTGAGGCGAACCTGTAGTTAAAAAACACATACTGACCTAAGCAGAGGAAAGCCTCTCGATCCTGTAGAGGCTTCCCATACCATCCACTGGACTGGACCTCCATTGCTTCTCAAAGATCCCCCTAAGAAATTCTACAAGAGCTTGTTGGATTGAAGAACTAAACCGCGTTCCTCTTCATGCATCAACAGCTCTGTGCTTCTGCACATGAATGCGCATATGTGGGTGCAGCACGGCAGTACTTGTGCATGTAGAGGACACTATGTAGGTCCTGGGGGCAGAGGGAACAGACAATATATAGGACCAGGGAGCAGTCTCTTGAAATGTTCTTGAGTTAGATCGATGCACACTTTAATGGGCTTTGGGCATGCTGCACACAGAAGCTGCACACAAACAGATGATCGCAGCCACTGATCCACACTTCCATGCCCGTGAAATGGGAAACAGGGCATTTTCAAACAAACATTGCTGCTCTCCACTTACTTTGTCAGCTGTCAGCTCCTTCTCTGGTTTCATTAAAACCACACTCTCATCCACCACCCTGAGGCCACACAGAGAGCCAGGAGCAGCTTGAACTTGGAAAGACACCTCAGATCCTGGGAGGACCTCCTCTGGGGAAAACCCAACTGACACCTGGGAAGATTTAAAAAATATATTTATGTTGATCATAATTTTTTTTCTAGAATTCAACATGTTAGATACAAAGAAATAAGCACAAGTATAAAATCTGACAAGAAACATGTATACAAAATATTCATTATACATCGTATCACTTTCTTTTCTTTTTAAAATAGAATATTTTATTGAATTTCAATGAAAAAAATAATAGTACAGTGCATACAAAAGAAGCAAGATGCATGCAAGTAAATATTCAAAAATTGTTGCAAATCACACAACTTGAGTTTCGAGAGTAAAATGGTTAGCATTAGCACTGAAGATTCTTCAACATTAGAGTTGGGCCGAACGGTTCGCCTGCGAACGGTTCCATGCGAACTTCAGTGGTTCGCGTTCGCATCCCGCAGGCGAACCTTTGCGGAAGTTCGGTTCGCCCCATAATGCACATGGAGGGTCAACTTTGACCCTCTACATCACAGTCAGCAGGCCCAGTGTAGCCAATTAGGCTACACTAGCCCCTGGAGCCCCACCCCCCCTTATATAAGGCAGGCAGCGGCGGCCATTACGGTCACTCGTGTGCTGCCTGCGTTAGTGAGAGTAGGGCGAGCTGCTGCAGACTGTCTCTCAGGGAAAGATTAGTTAGGCTTAACTTGTTCCTGTCTGGCTGCATACCTGTTCTGTGAACCCACCACTGCATACCTGTGCTGTGAACCCACCACTGCATACCTGTGCTGTGAACCCACCACTGCATACCTGTGCTGTGAACCCACCACTGCATACCTGTTCTGTGAACCCACCACTGCATACCTGTGCTGTGAACCCACCACTGCATACCTGTTCAGTGAACCCACCACTGCATACCTGTGCTGTGAACCCACCACTGCATACCTGTTCTGGGAACCCACCCCTGCATACCTGTTCTGTGAACCCGCCACTGCATACCTGTTGTGTTCAGTGAACCCGCCACTGCATACCTGTTCTGTTCAGTGGACCCGCCACTGTATACCTGTTTAGTGACCCCGCCACTGCATACCTGTTGTGTTCAGTGAACCTGCCACTGCATACCTGTTCTGTGAACCTGCCACTGTATACCTGTTCTGTTCAGTGAACCTGCCACTGCATACCTGTCCAGCACGGCCGTCACTACACAAACAGCTGTTTGCGGTGCGTTACACGGTGAGTTTGGTGTGTCAGTGTGAAGCAGTACCTTAATTACACTACCTGATTGATGTATACACATGCAAGATGTTTTAAAGCACTTTAGGCCTGTCATTTAGCATTCAATGTGATTTCTGCCCTTAAAACGCTGCTTTGCGTCAAATCCAGATTTTTCCCGGGGACTTTTGGCATGTATCCCACTCCGCCATGCCCCCCTCCAGGTGTTAGACCCCTTGAAACATCTTTTCCATCACTTTTGTGGCCAGCATAATTATTTTTTTTTTCAAAGTTCGCATCCCCATTGAAGTCTATTGCGGTTCGCGAACTTTAACGCGAACCGAACCTTCCGCGGCAGTGCTGATCGTAATGGAAAAAGCTACGCTTACGGATCATTACGCGTAATTTTACGCTATTACGCATTACGAAATTACGCTTACGGCATAGACATTCAATTTCGGTACATGTCTGTAATTACGCATTGCCCTTACGCAATTACGCGTAAGAATACCGTATTTCAAGTTGTTACGTTATAGGCTTACGCGTAAATTCCTACTAGCAATTAATGCGTAAGGTCATGCTGCCAAGCGGAAAAGTTGACGCATGGATCAATGTTAGGTAGCCGCCGACTTTAAGGGTTAATAGCAAAGCCCCCTTAAGTGCTAAGAGCCTCAAATTTTGAGAATATATTAAGGAGATCAGAAGGAATAAGAGGGAAAAATTTTTTTCAAAAAGACCTTATAGTTTTTGAGAAAATCGATGTTAAAGTTTCAAAGGAAAAATAGATACATTTAAAAACCCGCCGACTTTAACGGTTAATAGCAAAGCCTGCTTAAAATTTAAAAACACAAAATTTACAGGGTATATTAAGGGGATCAGTGGGAATAAGAGGAAAAAATTTTTTTTCAAAAAGACCTTATAGTTTTTGAGAAAATCGATTTTTAAGTTTCAAGGGCAAAAATGTCTTTTAAATGCGGAAAATGTCAGTTTTTTTTGCACAGGTAACAATAGTGTTTTATTTTCATAGATTCCCCCAAGTGGGAAGAGTTTTACTTACTTCGTTCTGAGTGTGGGAAATATTAAAAAAAAACCGACGTGGGGTCCCCCCTCCCAGACCTCTTTAACCCCTTGTCCCCCATGCAGACTGGGATAGCCAGAATGCGGAGCACCGGCCGCGTGGGGCTCCGCACCCTGACTATACCAGCCCGCATGGTCCATGGATTGGGGGGTCTCGGAAGGGGAGGGGCAGCCAAGCTTTCCCCTCCCCCTCCGAGCCCTTGTCCAATCCAAGGACAAGGGGCTCTTCTCCACCTCCGATGGGCGGTGGAGGTGGAGGCCGCGATTTCCTGGGGGGGAGGTTCATGGTGGCATCTGGGAGTCCCCTTTAAAAAGGGGTCCCCCAGATGCCCACCCCCCCTCCCAGGAGAAATGAGTATAGAGGTACTTGTACCCCTTACCCATTTCCTTTAAGAGTTAAAAGTAAATAAACACACAGACACTTTGAAAAAGTATTTTAATTGAACAAAAAACATAACCACGAAAAAAGTCCTTTAATATTCTTAATTAACCATTAATACTTACCTGTCCCTTTAAAAGCCAGTTCCCACGCAATATCCTCGGAAATATACTAATCAGTTACAATGTAACAAAGCTATTACAATGTAACAACTTTGTTACTTTGTAACACCACCGCACCCGACGTCACTCGCCGCCACCGCCGCGTCTGCGCTGACCCGACAGAGCTCTGAGCTATATAGCTCAGAGCTCCCTAAGCATCTTTGTATTTGGGCTCCAAGGAGCCCCATTGGTCCTTAGCAGACCAATGGGGTTCCTTTAAATCAGAAGGAACCCCATTGGTCTGCTAAGGACCAATGGGGCTCCTTGGAGCCCAAATACAAAGCTGCTAAGAGAGCTCTGAGCTATATAGCTCAGAGCTCTGTCGGGTCAGTGCGGGACGCTAAGTCCCCGCCGCCTCCCGCTGTCCTCCCCGCCTCTTCCACATGTCACCCACATGTCACCCACATGTGGGTGACATGTGGGTGACAGATGTGGGCGGGGCTGACAGCGGGAGGCGGCGGGGACTTAGCGTCCCGCACTGACCCGACAGAGCTCTGAGCTATATAGCTCAGAGCTCTCTTAGCATCTTTGTATTTGGGCTCCAAGGAGCCCCATTGGTCCTTAGCAGACCAATGGGGTTCCTTCTGATTTAAAGGAACCCCATTGGTCTGCTAAGGACCAATGGGGCTCCTTGGAGCCCAAATACAAAGATGCTTAGGGAGCTCTGAGCTATATAGCTCAGAGCTCTGTCGGGTCAGCGCAGACGCGGCGGTGGCGGCGAGTGACGTCGGGTGCGGTGGTGTTACAAAGTAACAAAGTTGTTACATTGTAATAGCTTTGTTACATTGTAACTGATTAGTATATTTCCGAGGATATTGCGTGGGAACTGGCTTTTAAAGGGACAGGTAAGTATTAATGGTTAATTAAGAATATTAAAGGACTTTTTTCGTGGTTATGTTTTTTGTTCAATTAAAATACTTTTTCAAAGTGTCTGTGTGTTTATTTACTTTTACCTCTTAAAGGAAATGGGTAAGGGGTACAAGTACCTCTATACTCATTTCTCCTGGGAGGGGGGGTGGGCATCTGGGGGACCCCTTTTTAAAGGGGACTCCCAGATGCCACCATGAACCTCCCCCCCAGGAAATCGCGGCCTCCACCTCCACCGCCCATCGGAGGTGGAGAAGAGCCCCTTGTCCTTGGATTGGACAAGGGCTCGGAGGGGGAGGGGAAAGCTTGGCTGCCCCTCCCCTTCCGAGACCCCCCAATCCATGGACCATGCGGGCTGGTATAGTCAGGGTGCGGAGCCCCACGCGGCCGGTGCTCCGCATTCTGGCTATCCCAGTCTGCATGGGGGACAAGGGGTTAAAGAGGTCTGGGAGGGGGGACCCCACGTCGTTTTTTTTTTAATATTTCCCACACTCAGAACGAAGTAAGTAAAACTCTTCCCACTTGGGGGAATCTATGAAAATAAAACACTATTGTTACCTGTGCAAAAAAAAACTGACATTTTCCGCATTTAAAAGACATTTTTGCCCTTGAAACTTAAAAATCGATTTTCTCAAAAACTATAAGGTCTTTTTGAAAAAAAAATTTTTCCTCTTATTCCCACTGATCCCCTTAATATACCCTGTAAATTTGGTGTTTCTAAATTTTAAGCAGGCTTTGCTATTAACCGTTAAAGTCGGCGGGTTTTTAAATGTATCTATTTTTCCTTTGAAACTTTAACATCGATTTTCTCAAAAACTATAAAGTCTTTTTGAAAAAAATTTTTTTCCTCTTATTCCTTCTGATCTCCTTAATATATTCTCCAAATTTGAGGCTCTTAGCACTTAAGGGGGCTTTGCTATTAACCCTTAAAGTCGGCGGCTTTTTTATATTATACGGGAGCGTAATATTACACGATTACGGCAGACTGTGTAATTTCAATGGGAGTTTACTGTCTTACGCGTAATTTGTTACGCGTAAAACGTAACCCACGGTCTACGCGTAATTAATTACGCGTAATACCGTAACCTTACACGTAACGCTTACGGTGCATTTGTAGTGAATTACGATGCGTAATTACGCTAATGCGTAATTTCGGCCCAGCACTGTTCCGCGGAAGTTCGCTAACCAGGTTCGCGAACCTAAAATCGGAGGTTCGGCCCAACTCTATTCAACATAAGGTGATACATTATAAGGAGGAATATGGCAATAGCTGTCTAACTTAATTATCTAAGCCACTGGAGGTTGGATGCAGAATGGCATCTCCAGAAATTGTACTAGATGATTGGTTCAGACAACCGGTTATGAGCAATTTAGAATATAGAGATAACCAGAAAAAGGAAAATTTCACATTTCTAAAACACAGTTGATGATATCTGAAATGTGTACTGGAGCAATGATCCAGTCAGCTAAGGGTCCATTGTTACTTACACAGAATATAGAGTGAATACAGGAAAAAAAAAAAACCAAAAGTTTAGCAAACAATCTAACCAGGTCCGGATTTACATCACATCCGGGCCCAGATGTCCTGGTACCCTAGACTTCCCCCTCCATGGACCTACAAACCCCTCCCCGAACCGCACCGCAAGTGTGCTGGCTGGCCCAGCTTTCACTTCTCCCTTACTTGCCCGTCATAGGTAGAGGTGTCTCTTAGTATTAAATAGCCAGTGGTACCCTCAGTATTAAGTAGCCAGCGGTGCCCCCAACTGTAGGGAAATCTCGTCAGTGGAATGCCAAGAGCCGATTGAGTAACTTCTCATTATGATCTGCTCTGGACTCTGCATAGGGAAGGAGGAAGGGAGGCACTAGGGGAGGAGAGTGAGCTGCCTTTCCATCATCAGGTGCCTGTAGGTAGTGTTGGGCGAACATCTAGATGTTCGGGTTCGGGCCGAACAGGCCGAACATGGCCGCGATGTTCGGGTGTTCGACCCGAACTCCGAACATAATGGAAGTCAATGGGGACCCGAACTTTTGTGGTTTGTAAAGCCTCCTTACATGCTACATACCCCAAATTTACAGGGTATGTGCACCTTGGGAGTGGGTACAAGAGGAAAAAAAATTTAGCAAAAAGAGCTTATAGTTTTTGAGAAAATCGATTTTAAAGTTTCAAAGGGAAAACTGTCTTTTAAATGCGGGAAATGTCTGTTTTCTTTGCACAGGTAACATGCTTTTTGTCGGCATGCAGTCATAAATGTAATACATATAAGAGGTTCCAGGAAAAGGGACCGGTAATGCTAACCCAGCAGCAGCACACGTGATGGAACAGGAGGAGGGTGGCGCAGGAGGAGAAGGCCACGCTTTGAGACACAACAACCCAGGCCTTGCATGAGGACAAGAAGCGTGCGGATAGCATGCTTTGTACCACCATGCAGTCATAAATGTAATAAAGATAAGTGGTTCAATAAACAGGGACCACGCGGCAACGCTAACCCAGCAGCAGCACACGTGATGGAACAGGAGGAGGCGCAGGAGGAGAAGGCCACGCTTTGTGAGACACAACAACCCAGGCCTTGCATGAGGACAAAAAGCGTGCGGATAGCATGCTTTGTACCGCCATGTAGTCATAAATGTAATAAAGATAAGAGGTTCAATAAACAGGGACCACGCGGCAACGCTAACCCAGCAGCAGCAGCAGCAGCAGCACACGTGATGGAACAGGAGGAGGCGCAGGAGGAGAAGGCCACGCTTTGTGAGACACAACAACCCAGGCCTTGCATGAGGACAAAAAGCGTGCGGATAGCATGCTTTGTACCGCCATGTAGTCATAAATGTAATAAAGATAAGAGGTTCCATAAACAGGGACCGGCAACGGTAACCCAGCAGCAGCAGCAGCAGCAGCAGCACACGTGATGGAACAGGAGGAGGCGCAGGAGGAGAAGGCCACGCTTTGTGAGACACAACAACCCAGGCCTTGCATGAGGACAAAAAGCGTGCGGATAGCATGCTTTGTACCGCCATGTAGTCATAAATGTAATAAAGATAAGAGGTTCCATAAACAGGGACCGGCAACGGTAACCCAGCAGCAGCAGCAGCAGCAGCAGCACACGTGATGGAACAGGAGGAGGCGCAGGAGGAGAAGGCCACGCTTTGTGAGACACAACAACCCAGGCCTTGCATGAGGACAAAAAGCGTGCGGATATAGCAGCAATGCTTTTTGCCGCCATGCAGTCATAAATGTAATACAGATGAGAGGTTCAATAAACAGGGACCGGAAACGCTAAACCATCCCAGATGTTCATCGGTCATGTTACTTGGTTGGGGTCCAGGAGTGTTGCGTAGTCGTTTCCAATCCAGGATTGATTCATTTTAATTTGAGTCAGACGGTCTGCATTTTCTGTGGAGAGGCGGATACGCCGATCTGTGATGATGCCTCCGGCAGCACTGAAACAGCGTTCCGACATAACGCTGGCTGCCGGGCAAGCCAGCACCTCTATTGCGTACATTGCCAGTTCGTGCCAGGTGTCTAGCTTCATGCCCGGTTTCAGGTCCAGCGGTGCCAGCCACAAATCCGTCTGTTCCTTTATTCCCCTCCAAATTTCCTCCCCTGTGTGCTGCTTATCCCCAAGGCAGATCAGCTTCAGCAACGCTTGCTGACGCATGCCAACAGCTGTGCTGCACTGCTTCCACGATCCTACTGCTGCTGGTGCTGGGTTAGCATTTCCGGATGAGGTACAGCTTTGAGATGCGTTGGAGGAGAAGGAGTCAGAGAGGTAGGTGCTGCTGTTGTTATCCAGCTGTTTGCGGCGTGGGCAACACCCGCGCCGTAGCAGGTGAGGAATCGCTGCCAGGCTCCACAAGGTTCACCCAGTGCGCGGTAAGGGAGATGTATCGACCCTGGCCGAACGCACTCGTCCAGGTGTCAGTGGTGAGGTGAACCTTGCAGGCAACGGCATTCTTCAAGCTTCGGGTTATTTAGCTGACCACGTGCTCATGCAACTCAGGCACTGCAGAGCGCGCAAAGTGGTAGCGGCTGGGAACCACGTAACGTGGGATGGCCACTGACATCATGCCCTTGAAGCTGTTTGTCTCCACCACTCGATATGGCAGCATTTCGCAGGCCAGAAGCTTGGCTATGCTGGCTGGCTGTTACTGCCACGGCCCGGGGGTCATTTGCTGGCAATTTCCTCTTGTGCTCAAACATCTCAGAGACAGACAACTCAACCGTAGCGCTGCACACCGAAGGGCTGTTGGTTGTTGTGTTTGATGAACACTGGGAGACCTCAAGAGCACTAGTCCGGAAAGTGACAGTGTCAGCATCGTCTGATGTTTGTGAATGTTGTGAACCACGCAATGGCTGGGCTACTGCTGCTGCTGAGGCGGGTCTGGTGGTGAGTCTGGTGAACCCAAGGGAGGCAGTGTTGCTGGTGGTACCCTGTCCTGCCGCGTTTGCCCACAGAGTGGGATGTTTGGATAGAATGTGGCGGCTCATGCTGGTGGTGGAGAGGTTGTTAATACTTTTCCCCCTGCTCAGGCGGGTCTTGCACACCTTGCAAATCGCCATGGTAACATCCTCAGTGCAGTCTTCAAAGAAAGCCCAGACTTTAACTGGCTGAGGACTCGGACCTCGTGCGTGATGTGCTGGTGCTGCTTAACCCACTGCTGGACGCTTGAGAGGTCATCCAAGTAATTATCTGGTCCTGTTCTTTTGGATCTGTGAGGGTTGTTGTCCTGGACAACATGGGCAGTATTGAGTGGGTTTTCTTGGGTGCTCCCCTGTGGCCTGTACGTGAACCGTCAGGGGAAACACCTCTTCCCTTGCCCCTCCCTCTTTCACCGGATTTCTTCCTCATTTCACTTATCCTTAAAGTACACGCTGACTGGCAGCAGTACAGTGGCAGTACAGAAATGCTATACAGTGGTGGGTGAGCGGTGTACCACTATTGTCAGCAGTGACACAGAGCACAATGCTATACAGTGGCGGGTGAGCGGTGTACTACTGTTCCCAGCAGACACAGAGTGGAAGTAAACACAATGCTATATAGTGTGGCTGAGCCGTGTACACAGAGTGGCATTAAACACAATGCTATATAGTCTGCTATATAGTCACCCCGAACAGGGTGATGTTCTGCAGAACCCAAACAGTGGCAAACACTGTTCGCCCAACACTACTGGGAGGGAACGCAGATTTTAGTACCTAAACACACGATACAACATGTTTTCCGGGGTCGGACTCTGAGGCACATACAGATGGTCCCGATCATCATCCTCATCATACAACTCTTCTCCTGAGTCTGACCCACCCACCACCTCTGCCACCCCAACATCCCCAGACACAGACCCCTCATCGTCCTCAACATTAACTTGGGATGCTGGCCTGAGCCAGACCTCCTCCTCCACATCAGGCCCCATCATCTCCTCAATGGCAGCCCTCATTAATCGCTCTGGCGACGGACTGATGGACACAACGTTCTCCTCCGGGGAGGGCTGCTGCTGACCACTGGCTGCTGGGGTGGATGTTATAGCTTGCGTGGGGCGTTGGCTGTTGCTGTTGTTGGGAGTGCTGCTCACAGCGGAGGTCTCTGGGGAACTCATGTTGAGCTCATATAGTGGTTGACGGTGAGTGGAGTATTACTGATCCCAGCAATATACACACTGACTGGCAGAGTACGCAATGCTATATAGTGTGGCTGAGCGGTGTACACAGAGTGGCAGTAAACACAATGCTATATAGTCTGGCTGAGCGAGCGGTGTACTACTGTTCCCAGCAGAATCAGAGTGGCAGTAAACAATGGTATATAGTCTGGCTGAGCGGTGTACACAGAGTGTCAGTAAACAATGGTATATAGTCTGGCTGAGCGAGCGGTGTACTACTGTTCCCAGCAGAATCAGAGTGGCAGTAAACAATGGTATATAGTCTGGCTGAGCGGTGTACACAGAGTGTCAGTAAACAATGGTATATAGTCTGGCTGAGCGGTGTACACACAATGCTATATAGTCTGCTATATAGTGTCAGTAAACAATGGTATATAGTCTGGCTGAGCGAGCGGTGTACTACTGTTCCCAGCAGAATCAGAGTGGCAGTAAACAATGGTATATAGTCTGGCTGAGCGGTGTACATAGAGTGTCAGTAAACAATGGTATATAGTCTGGCTGAGCGAGCGGTGTACTACTGTTCCCAGCAGTGACACAATGACAGGGGGGACCCTGGCTAGCGTGGCTGGAGCGCGAACTACCCTGCCTGCCTACCCAAAGCTAAACCCACAGACAAATGGCGGAGATATGACGTGGTTCGGGTATTTATTTACCCGAACCACGTGACCGTTCGGCCAATCAGAGCGCGTTCGGGTCCGAACCACGTGACCCGTTCGGCCAATCACAGCGCTAGCCGAACGTTCGGGGAACGTTCGGCCATGCGCTCTTAGTTCGGCCATGTGGCCGAACGGTTTGGCCGAGCACCGTCAGGTGTTCGGCCGAACTCGAACATCACCCGAACAGGGTGATGTTCTGCAGAACCCGAACAGTGGCGAACACTGTTTGCCCAACACTACCTGTAGGCATGTGCCTACAGTGCCGTATGGAAAATCCAGCCCTGAATCTAACTACCTTAGAATGTCAGCCAAATTATAGTAACTAATGTCCGAGGACAATCTGCTTCTGATTTTACTCTCCATTGTCATGTTCTATCGGTGGATGTTCCATTGCATACTGTAATTCATATTCGATTCTTTTGAGAGTTGCTTTACTGGTTAAATCCAAAACCTTTCCAAATGGGCTATGCTTCCATTATTCATGCACATACATTATTAAACTATTGAGTGATCTTAGGGCATTCGGATTACTAGCTCTGCAGTTCAAAATTCCACCTCTCCTTCTCCTCATTCATTTAGTCTGCTCTGACTCTTCATGACTATATGACCTCTGCCGTCCTTTTCTCCTTTTCCTCTCAATTTTTCCAAGTAACAAGGTGTAACGATTGTGGAATTATCTCCGTGGTCAGCGCACAAGATGCACGCTGACACTGCGGAATTCCTCCACAAGCGTTTGAATAACAGAACCCAGCTTTGGTGCAATGCACCTGTAGAGGGGAATTCCCACAGGCAGATGGAGCTGTGGAGTGCAGAGGAATAAACCCTCTGCACTGCCACATATGCCCGATAGGAATTGTACGAGGGGAAGCAGTACAGGGCAAGATAGCCCCTAGTGAGAGAGAGTAAGCACAGAGACAGAATGTATGTATGTCCACCAATCTAGTCGCCACCTGGCGACGGTGAACACACAACAGCGAAGACAAAGTGGGAAAGCAATCGCAAGAATGGCGATTGCTAATAGCGACACAAGACTGAGTAACGACAGAGCATAGGTGTAGTAAGAAAGACACAGCAAACAATAATGATCAGAACGCCAAGGAAAATAACAAATGCACTACCTAAACGCGGTCGCCGCATGAGAAGCGCAACAGCGACAAAACACGTTAATGGCGCGGTCTCCGCATGAGAAGCACAACAGAGACAAAACACGCCAACCCTGACTAACAAATGAACCCAGAAAAACAAACAAACAAATAACAGAAATGCTTGCTAATCGGTTGCCTTACCTCAGGCAACAGCAAGCGTTTACTCCGGTCAAACAGACAACAGGAACAAGTCAGATAGGATCCACTGCTCTTCTGCAAGAGCAAGTGCGATCCGTACACAAAAACAGGACTGAAAGGATCCACTGCTCTTCCGCAAGAGCGAGTGCGATCCGCACAACAAGACAGAAGGAGTAACCAATAGCAACCGTAGCCGAGGTTACACTCCAAGATTCAGACTAGAAAGATCCACCGCCTCTAACGCTAGGGCAAATGCGATCTATGTTCAGGACAGAACGATTCACTATTGGCAACCGCTAGCAACAGTGCAATCGCAAGGACAAGACAAGACAGAATAGGCAATACAAATAATGTACTTCACTAAGCTAGAAGGAATGCCAGTGCACTCCCAAGGAGCTATTCTAAGATAGCAATATTAGCAAACAATAAGCAGAGGGCTGAGACTCCAGGTAAGTTAGCAAGAACAAACCTTCATGACCAGCAGGGAATTCTGGGAGGAAATGGTATTTATACTGCAAGCCATCAAAGAAAGCAGCTAAGCAATTTGCATGACAAGTGGATGCAAATTCCTCACCAGAACAGCAACTCTGAAACTTGCAGAGTAAAGACAGGTCTCTTTTCCAGAGACCTGCAGCACTCAGACCTAAAAAATGATCAAAAAGCTGTCTGCCTGTGCAGACAGCAGAGCAGATCATTACGCAAGGATTTTTTTTTTTGTGTTCTCATTATGTGACTAAAGTACAGCGGGATTGCCTGATGCTGGATACATGTGCGGTTGATTGAACCAGTTCTAAATTAACACTAACCATTGCTTCTCTGCATCCTGTGGCTCCCAGCGCCTTACCGGCATCCTCTGTGTATGACTCCCGACATGTCGCCTGACCCGCATCAGGTCAAGTGAGCCATGCATGGTCACTAGAAATCCACTTGGAGCTGCAGGATGAATAGAGGATGGCGCCCAGAGGTGATACATTATTTCTGCTTTGCGAACCGCAAAACTTCCACCCCCTTTATCGCCTCCAGCATGCCAGTTACTTGAGTCTTCCAAATGCCTGATAACAGGAACTTTGCTGTAGTATCAACCCTACTAGCAAATGCATTGGCCTTATTTATTTAAAGTGATAAAAAAAAGAATTTCTACATACCAGGGGCTTCTTCCAGACCCACCCGCATGGCTCTCTCCCACGCCACCGTCCTCAGTCTTCTCCATCTTCTGTACTGGGTCCTGTAACTTCCACCAGTCATTGCCAGTCTGCGCAAGAAAAGTGTGCCCTCTACTTATCTGGGTGCATCTTATTGCGGCGCCGCTCAGTTCGGCGCGGTGAAAGCCAAATGATGGCTTTCACCGCTGGCGCTAAATTCCGAGGCGGTGTTAAATACTATTCCTCCTCCGAGCTGTCGCAACTCGGATGGAGATGTAATTCGGGGACTGGCAGCCTCCAGAGCCCCAAATAACCATTACGCACCCCACGCAGCATAGCATTGCTGCTATGAGGTGCCTAGTTTTGGCACTCGGCTCTTAGAGCCGAGTGTCGAAATCAGCTGATCCACTACTTATCTCTCCAGCGGCTGCTGAAGAGATATGTAAATAGCACACTTCACTTGCATCAGACTGGCTGCAACTGGAGGACATTACGGGACCTGGTACAGAAAACAGAGAAGACTGAGAACGGTGGCGTAGGAGCAATCCGAGCGCAGGGTCTGGAGGAAGCCCCATAACACCTTTTTTTCCCTCAGCTCTGGTTTTCTTTAAGTATTGACTGGTTTGATCTTATGGCAGTCCAGGGAACTCTCAAAATCTTTCTCCACACCCATTACTCAAAAGCATCAATTTTTCTAGGCATGACCTTATTTATAGATTTATAGTCCAACTTGCAGAGCCATATGTTACTACCGGGAAGACCATGGCTCTAACTATCCTGATATTTGTTGGTAGCATGACATTTCTACCCTGTAGTGTTGTGTCCAATTTTGCCACAGCTTTCCTCCCAAGTAACAAGTGTCTCTTAATCTCATGGCTGCGGTCACCATCTGCAGAGATATTTGACCCCAGGAAGATATAATCTGATGCAACGTCTACTTTTTCAATAAGAATCAAGCACACTTATTTAAAGATTTATTCAGTATCCTACTCACTTTATTCGGAAAGCACCTCTGTACTTTGTAATTTGCTGAGTCAGCCAGAATCTCTCCCCCTGGTAACAGAATATACACAAGGGCCCGAAGTGTAGAGGACTTGCCTGCATGCAAAGCAAACTTCACTGTAGTCGTGCCATGAAGGTCTGTAACAGATGAATAAGAGTATAATGGGTCTTAATTGTGGAAAAAGAGTAAAATAGGTTAGCAGGTTTAGGGAATAAAGTGACAAAAAAAAATAAAACTGGGCAAAATAGAGCAAAATGTACAGAGATCATAATATTATGGGCATGGAAAAATGCCCTTTCTTTAAATGCATTGAAGTTAACTAATATGTGAAAAACAATTTTTAGCCACTGAGGTCAATGGTCGTCAGAAAACTTGTTTTTAAGAAATGTTAATTTTCACGAAAAGTGTATTTCAAACTCTTCCCTACAGTGCATAACTGTGGAGGAGACATGCAAGATGAGCTCATGGATAGTGGTGATAGAGCAGAATTTTGAGAGAAACAAAACGGTACCCACTCATGTCAGAGGAGAGGGGTGCCACAGAGAGTATTAATTTATTTGGATGTTGTAATTTTGCTGCTGCATTTTACTCTTCACTCCATACTCCTAACACTTCCTGTTTCACAGCCAGGACTTCCCCTGCGTCAGGGGGATGGAACTCAGCATGGAGCGCTGTGCAAGAGGACATCAACCAGGTAAATTAACCTGTGGTGGCCCCCTCCTTTGACATGAGTGGGTACAGTTTTTCTTCTCTTCTCTACTCAAAATCAGTGACCAGACATTCACTACCTGCAACTGAAAAAAGATAACAGGAACATTCCTAAAATTGTCTACAGGGAAAGGTAAGTAACAAGACAGAATAGGGCTGATTCACAAAGCTTTTCTGTTTAATCATCTCACCTTACATATTAACTTATTCATTTCTCTTTAAATGACTTAACTCTCCTTAAAGTGGACCCAAATTAAAAATACAAGATTTAAGAAATAAAATCTATTTTCTAAATTATAATAATAAATAGCAGCCTTTTTCAGCTGCATGATGACAAATATAAAATATTTTACATTTTTATTGGAGGAACTTCTCCCTTCCTTTCAAATTGCGGGACAGAATTCGGCAAACTGATGGAGTAGGTGGTGTCCAGCAAAGGAGGAATAGCTAATGGCTGCCACCTGTATAACCCTAGTTATGAAAAGAGAATGATGAAAAGCATGCACTGAAATGCTCATAGGCTTGAAGGAGTGTTTATGTATATTTGTATGTGTCAGAGCGGTGCAACTAAATATTTTGAATTAAAAAAATGTTTGGTTTGGGTCCGCTTTAACCTCTTTGCCGGTTTTCCTGACCTGAGCTCGGGGTAGAAAAAATAAGCTATTAGCGGTGATCCCGAGCTCAGGTCGGGGTAGGCATTGCAGAGCTTTACTTGTAGTTGTGGAGTCCCGCACGCGATCTCGCTGCGCAGCGGGACTCCAGCCTCTCTCCCCGGCAGTGTGGGGTCTTTCCCTGGCCGCCGGGATCCCCCATGTCCCCGCTATTCTTCCGGGGACCCGGCAGCCAGTTGGAGCAGCGGAGCTGTGGTGGTGGCAGCAGAGCGGTGGTGGCAGCGTGACGTCATCGGGGGCGGGGCTAATATTGAAAACGAACTTCTCTATATTAGAGAAATATAGAGAAGTTCGTTTATATGTATATTAGCGCCATCTTGTGGGCAAAGAGAAAACTGCAGCACAGGAGCCCAGGAAGGTACATTTTTTTTTATTTTGCTGCAGATCTCCATGCCAGAATGATTTTTTTTCAGGTTTTAGGGTCTGAAAGAGTGGAAAAAAATTGCACCGCTTTTAGACCCTAAAATCTGGAAAGAATCAGACCGCCAAGGAGGTTAAGTGACTTGACGTATGGTTTATCTCTCCTCATCTACTTATCTCATGAATTATCTCTCCTTATTTGTTTATCTCGTGCATTAGCTATCCTTAAGGCCCATACACACGACTGATTTTTGCGAACGACGGGTTGTTTGAACGTCCCGCCGTTCAGTCGTTCACCCGCTAAATCGGGCGTGTGTACAGACTGTTGTTCGCGTGATAAGACTGAGTTTGAGCGATCCGCCCGGCGTTCAAACGGCCCGTCGTTCGAAAAAATCAGACGTGTGTATGGGCCTTTACAATTAAGGTGAAAAATAAGAAAGCTTTATGAATCAACCCCGATGTTACCTGTTGTTTTTATGAACAAAAAATTCAGGCCCACTTTAAGTTAAAAAAAAAATGTCTCAAAATATTCATTGATACATTTAATTATCTTACCTTCATTTTTATTCTCTGTGCTGATTTCTACAGATCCATGATCCTCTATAGATCCTTGGGAAGTAACCTATAAAACAGAATGCCAGAAAAAAACTCAGGTGGGTGTAGTTGAACATTTTCTTTGTTTGTCTTCTTTATGTGCTGTCCGCTGATTTTCATCATCACAACACCTCGGCTTCAATTCACAAAGCATCACCACATGCCATAAAGCCATAAAGCAGAGAACAGCTAATTTTACCATTTTTTCAAATGTCAATTTACTAAGACTGTAACGTCATGGAAAGCTGAAATTAGCGATTCGCGAGGTAAATTGTGAGGTGTGACCTGTGAGGTGAATGTCAATTGCATTACGTCTTGTATAGGCACTTCACTCCCTAGTTTAATAAAAGTGGAAAAGCAGTCCTTCACTGTTTGATTATTGATTGGGATAAACATGACTTTTAATGTTTACTATTTTTGCACAATTGTTTGCAAGTTTTGTTTTTTTGAAGGTTGTTTTTGAAGTTTGATTTTCATTTTATATATATATATATATATATATATATATATATATATATATATATATATATATATATATATATATATATATATATATATACATATATATATATACATATATATATATATACATACATACATACAGTGGGTTGCAAAAGTATTTGGCCCCCTTGAAGTTTTCCACATTTTGTCACATTACTGCCACAAACATGAATCAATTTTATTGGAATTCCACATGAAAGACCAACACAAAGTGGTGTACACATGAGAAGTGGAACGGAAATCATACATGATTCCAAACATTTTTTACAAATAAATAACTGCAAAGTTGGGTGTGCATAATTATTCGGCCCCCTTTGATCTGAGTGCAGTCAGTTGCCTATAGACATTGCCTGATGAGTGCTAATGACTAAATAGAGTGCACCTGTGTGTAATCTAATGTCAGTACAAATACAGATGCTCTGTGAGGGCCTCAGAGGTTGTCTAAGAGAATATTGGGAGCAACAACACCGTGAAGTCCAAAGAACACACAAGACAGGTCAGGGATCAAGTTATTGAGAAATTTAAAGCAGGCTTAGGCTACAAAAAGATTTCCAAAGCCTTGAACATCCCACGGAGCACTGTTCAAACGATCATTCAGAAATGGAAGGAGTATGGCACAACTGTAAACCTACCAAGACGAGGCCATCCACCTAAACTCACAGGCCGAACAAGGAGAGCGCTGATCAGAAATGCAGTCAAGAGGCCCATGGTGACTCTGGACGAGCTGCAGAGATCTACAGCTCAGGTGGGAGACTCTGTCCATAGGACAACTATTAGTCATGCACTGTACAAAGTTGGCCTTTATGGAAGAGTGGCAAGAAGAAAGGCATTGTTAACAGAAAGCATAAGAAGTCCCGTTTGCAGTTTGCCACAAGCCATGTGGGGGACACAGCAACCATGTGGAAGAAGGTCCTCTGGTAAGATAAGACCAAAATGGAACGTTTTGGCCAAAATGAAAAAAGCTATGTGTGGCGGAAAACTAACACTGCACATCACTCTGAACACACCATCCCCACTGTCAAATATGGTGGTGGTAGCATCATGCTCAGGGGGTGCATCTCTTCAGCAGGGACAGGGAAGCTGGTCAGAGTTGATGGGAAGATGGATGGAGCCAAGTACAGGGCAAACTTGGAAGAAAACCTCTTGGAGACTGTAAAAGATTTGAGACTGGGGCGGAGGTTCACCTTCCAGCAGGACAATGACCCTAAACATAAAGCCAGGGCAACAATGGAATGGTTTAAAACAAAACATATCTATGTGTTAGAATGGCCCAGTCAAAGTACAGATCTAAATCCAATCGAGAATCTGTGGCAAGATCTGAAAACTGCTGTTCACAAACGCTGTCCATCTAATCTGACTGACCTGGAGCTGTTTTGCAAAGAAGAATGGGCAAGGATTTCAGTCTCTAGATGTGCAAAGCTGGTAGAGACATACCCTAAAAGACTGGCAGCTGTAACTGCAGCAAAAGGTGGTTCTACAAAGTATTGACTCAGGGGGCCGAATAATTACGCACACCCCACTTTGCAGTTATTTATTTGTAAAAAATGTTTGGAATGATGTATGATTTTCGATTCACTTCTCACATGTACACCACTTTGTATTGGTCTTTCACGTGGAATTCCAATAAAAGATGCATGTTTGTGGCAGTAATGTGACAAAATGTGGAAACCGTCAAGGGGGCTGAATACTTTTGCAACCCACTGTATATATATATATATATATATATATATATATATATACATATATATATATATATATATATATACACATACACACACACACAATATTGTATTCACTAGCTTTCCACTGTTGGAATTGAGTACACCATTGATTATTTGGCTACCGTCTCCTGTGATACGAGGTATTTTTGATACATATATAGATTTATTTATGGCAGAAGGGTGTCTGATCACAATCAGAATTTGGAGAATTTTTCATTGCTTTTAATTTGTTTTATTGTGTATGTTAACATTATGCTCTAATAAAGTTTACATCATTAAGTTTTGGCTACTTAAAGGAGTACACTTCTTTTTACATTTCTGGGCATCTTGTTTCTGGTATTATTGTGAAGTGAATACCTCATAAATGTCAATTCACAAAGAATAATAATATGTTTGACCCCATATTTCTATACTCCATATCTGATCGTCATCCCACCATCCTATGAGTCTCACAAACTGTGTTTCCTCCGGGCACTCCAGTTTCCTGTCACATCCCAAAAACATACAGTTAATTAGCTTCCCCCTAAATATTGGCCTTAGACTATAATACATACACTACATGATACATACATAGACATATGACTATGGTAGGGACTAGATTGTGAGCTCCTCCGAGGGACAGTTAGTGACAAGACAATATATATATAAATCTGTACAGCGCTGCGTAAGATGTCGGCGCTGTATAAATACTTAACAATAATAATTGTATGTATGTTCATTGATGAGACTGTGATGAGACTGTGAACTGCTAATTGTCCTCCAGCTGGGACATTTGAACATGTGATTTTTTTTGCCTAATCCTAATAGAGGTCCACATTTTCTGAATGAACAGTACGCTCAGGTTCTCACCAAATAGTGGAGATCCAAGTGGTCACCTTCTTTCATCAGCTCTGATTGTTTAATGATATATTGCACCTGAACCTCCTGCTGACCTTCACAAGGGAGGACTTTATCCACAGAGTGGAGCTTCAGGAAACTATTGCTGGTAGAATAGAAAGGTTTAAGGTTCATGTATGACTGGCCATAGTCAGCTACCATGACTCCATAACTGTATGGCAGCAGCGTCAGGTTCGTTTGTACCTTGAAAAGAAGATACATATATTACTTGTTCATTTTCAGCAAAACAATCTCCAAATGGTACATTCGACTTAACTGAAAGAGCAAGATTACTGATGAACAGAGATGATCAGTTTCTCCTACATGAGTTTTCTATATATGAAATCCAATAAGACAAAACAGGAAGTAGAAAACACGATCATGTGATTGCCTCTGATTGGTGGACCCAAACTCTTGCACATGTCACAATGAAAAAAGTTTTTCATTCCACATAAACTAGCTGAAAAATTCACTACTCTAAGCTCCACTGTAAAGGATCACTTGTTACTAGGATTTTGATTCACAAAACAGCATCATGGGGACCGTAACACATAGATTTACATACTTTATTTTAACCCATAGCCATTGGGACAGTTGGGAGCTATGTAAATACTCCATACAGCTATTGACATGGCAAAAAAACTGTTATCTCATACTACGACACCACCTTACCTCTGTTGTGGAGATTTACATATGAGCCTGAGGCATTGCGTGACTTAAAGTGTACCCAAGGAGAAGCTTGTATTAAAAAGTAGATACTTTCCTAAGAAGAGAGAGGCCCCTGGATCCTATAGAGGCTTCTGCAGCTGCCATCTAGTCCCCCCGTCACCAAGCACTGTCTTGGGCAGTGGCGTGGAGCAGGAGGAAGGGAAGCCTCTTGATCCTCCCTCTCCTTAGTTAAGTATACAATTTTTGACATTGTGGATGCCTTAGGTTCTCTTTAAGTAAACACTTGGGAAGTAATAGCTAAGTACAGGTCACTAGTCTTGAATTGTGGAATTAGAATTTTGAATTGCCCTTAATAAAAAAATACTGTTAATCATGATTGCAAATAGTTGCATAATCTTTGTATGTTCTGCATAGTAACGATCCAGGAATCATGATCACATAGGTAGGGTAGGTATGGTTCCTAGGCACCAGTTATTATTGGGTCCTTCCTGACCCTTGCAATATAGAGGTTTCAGCTCCCCCTAAAAAAAATTGGAGCACAAGGCTTTTGTAAACACCCAACCCCAACAGCATTAGGAGATCTTTGTACCCCTATATAGCAGATTTTAGGGTTGCTCGTAATGAGCAAACTGCAATTACGTTTAATTACGCCTAATTTTCCGCAATTATGCATAGCGGAATTACGTTTCTGTGACCGGCTTTCATCTATGGTTATCAAACGTAATTGCGGATAAAATTACGAATTTACGCGTATGCTGAACACAGTTGTAGGCGGTATACTGTTTCTATGCATAAATTGCCCTTGATAATGCGCATTTTTGTAAGTGCATATCTGATAAATACGTTTTAAGCCCATGCAAATGCGTAACATTTACACGTAAAAATTAACGCATATAGCACATTCGTAAGTGACTTCGCAATATACATGTGAACTACGCGTAACAGCCGTAATTACACGTAGTCGTAGATTTTATGCGTAAATTCGTAAGCGTAAATTACAAACTTTGCATTACAATTACGATGCATAATTATGTTTGGGCATAGTTTTTGCTCACCCCTGGCAGTTTTAGCCTTGATCACTTTACCACCTTCACAATAGGGGTTGCCTTGCCCCCTCCCCATAACAGTATTGAGGTGTCCTAATATGACACATGTAGAGTGCATACAACGGAGGGTTCCTACCTGCCTATCTGATGTGCTCTCTCCTTCATTCTTCAGCATCCTCCCACCTCCATCCCCACCAGTGCCTCTCCTTAATTCCACCAATGGCATGCACATTCTTTATATAGCCTGTTGGTGGATCAAAGGGAACAGAGACACCCGGGGAGCCACGGACAATAAAAGAAAAGGGAGGAGCACAGCAACTGGACAGATGAGAATGCTCCACTGCCTACACTCAAAAAATGGGGGGGGGGAGCCACCATTAGCTTGCCCTTCGCACCTGTAACTGTACACAAACAAGACCACAGAAATATAAACAAAATGTATCAAACAGTGGGTATCAGTACCGATAAGGAAATACTCTTCTGCCATTCGGTTGTGTTGAGATTAAATGAAACTTCTCCTTTGTGATTTGTCACCAAGTCCTCGGGGAACACCTCGCCTTTTATTTTAAGATAAACCTTGACACCAGGCTTTGGGTCATCACCAGCATCCACAACTTTAATCTGAGCAAGATCAAACAGAGAGGAGAGAATTAGGATTCATGCATACTAAACACGTTGCCAAGTGATTTGTTCTGCTCAACAAGCCACCAACCAATGGGGTTGCTTTGCTAGGTGGTGCATCTACAATGCCTTCCCTTCTCTTGATGGGTATTTACATTTTTCTGGGAAGAAGGGGGGGGGGGGGGGGGGACAGTAATCCTTTAAGCTATGTACTAGTGGTGCTTGCAGTGAAAATTACAATTACGCAAAATTTTGCATAATATTTTGCAAGTACGCACTGTGCAATTGTGATTGCGTTAAGTACAGCATAAAACATTTTCGAATTGCAATTACGCCTGTAATTCGTAATTTGCGTTCAGTGCTTAAAAATATTTGCATACTGTATATTCACCAGTGTTCCGTGAATGAGCGGCTATTAGTTACATAGTTAATGCAAAAAATGTGTTTGTATGTGAAAAAAGGCAATTATCAGCCAGAATACTGCACACCCACAACTATTATTTAAATATTTAATGCGAAAAATGAGTTTGTATGCAAAAATAAATTTCATCAGACAGAATACTGCACACGCCCGACTATTAAATATTTAATGCAAAAAATCTGTTTGTATCCATAATACAGTTTGCAAACTATGCATAAATTACGCTATTATGCATATTTACGGTTAGTGATTGCATTTGCTAGCAAAAAAATGTTATGCGTAATCCGCAAATTTTGCATTACGATTACAATGCATAATTGCAAATTATGATTAGAGATGTGGCGAACATCTCTAAATCCATGGGTCTCTTACTACTTCCGGGTCGCAATGACCCGGAGTAGTACGCCTGCGCTGCCCGGCGGAGTGCATCCTAGATCGCACTCCTGTTGCCGGGCACTCTCTGCGCATGTGCGTGACGTCATGAGTGATTGCGACCCGGAAGTAGTAAGAGGCCCAGAGAGGTTCGCCAGGCGAACTGTTCGGCCCATCACTAATTATGATGTGTGATTAGGCATAGGTGTAATTTCTACCCATCACTAGACCACCTCAGATGAGAAACTAGCATGAATCTAGTGTGGGTACATGCTGAATCTTTAGCGATCCTTGATCCCTGAATGCACTGTTCCCCCCCCCACTTCCTCCCTCACAGGAAGCTGCTTTGTGCACCAATCATTCTCCTTCTGCCTCCCCCCGCTTATAGGGACACATCACTAGCCTGGAGGCTAGCGGCCAGTGGTGCTCATCACAAGCTCATGATCACTAGTCGGTATTCGTGGTTAAAACCCACTGATTGGGGGTATCCGAGCACCTCTGCTAGTGACACCTCTGTATAGTGTTAGCACTGCACTGTTGCTGAAGGGATACGCTGGACAACAGAAGTGCCTCCCTGTGTACGAGGCTTAGGATTGTGAACTTTTCAACACCGTTTACATTGTAAACATGCGTTGTTCACATGCCACTTGATAGTGATAAGGATGATAACTCTCAGCAGTGTGTGACATTGCCAGCAGAAACAAAATGGGAATATCAGATTTTAATTGGCTTTTGCCACTAACCTATAGTCAAGACTCTTAACTATCTGCTGTTCCACATATGTTCACACTTTACAGATTTTTCGAGTTGCAGTCAATGCAGTGCAACAGATCTTGTCTGATCCTGTGCTTTAGTCAGATTTCACATTGCCCTGTCTGCTTCTATGAAATTCCTTTGTACACCCCATTACACGTTTTCCACTACTGTAAATTGTCCAGTGCATCGGCCTGGTTCCACTACACGCAGATCGGGCGCAGATTGGATGCAGAATGGATGCAGAAAAATTGACTCCAATGAATGCCTATGGGAAAATCTGCATCAGAAAAAATCGCGTTTAGTGGAAACATGCCCATAGGCATTCATTGGAGTCCGTTTTTCTGCATCCAATCTCCATGCAGTGGAAATTTTGCAAAAAATATACCGACATGAGGAAAAAAAATCCGAAATGCATTGAAATCAACAGGCATGAGAAAAATGTCCTCAAGAAAGCTCTCATTTTCACCAAAATATGTATTTTGCAAAAATCCATATTTGCGATAAATTAAAAAAAAATAGGTTTTTTGTAAAAACCGTGTGTGTGTGTGTGTGTGTGTGTGTGTGTGTGTGTGTGTGTGTGTGTGTGTGTGTGTGTGTGTGTGCGTGCGTACGTGCGTGCGGTGTGGTGTGTGTGTGTGTGTGTGTGTGTGTGTGTGTGTATGAGGGGATATCATAAAGTTGTTTTGCTTTTTTAAAGTACCTGGCAATGAGGTTGCCTGTCAGGCAGAAGTATTTGCGACTCACCACTCCATTGTAGGGGATCCCAGCCTTGTAGTTGCCATCAGCATCGACAAAAGACACCTTGTTTATTACGTTGGTCACACTAGTTGTACTAGCTGTAGATAACTCAATTCCTTCAAACAAAAACATGGAAAATTAGTGTGATGTAAGATATATGGTATGCACTTTTGTGTTTGTTTGTCTTTATCTTAATGAATAGGTACATCTTACAATCTGGCTATTCAGTATCCTTTTGTATCCTTTTGTGCTTCTTAACAGTAATTTAAATCTTCTTCACCAAATGTTTTTATTTTTAAATGGAAAAAAAACCCTTAAACAGTTTATTAGGTCCACTGATATGCTCCCTTTCTCCTATCTTCTTTAGTTGATCAAGGGGTCTTGATGGAAAGCAGTGGTGCTCAAATACCCCTTTTTAAAATTCGAGTTTGGTCGAATTCGAATAGTAAATTATTCGAGGTCAGTCGAATATTCGAGTCGAATAATTTTTACTATTCGATTCGACCTCGGACTTCGAGCTCACTATTCGAGTCGGTATTCGAGCTCATTATTCGAGCTGACTATTCGAATTGGCCTTAAAGAGACTCTGAAGTGAGAATAAATCTCGCTTCAGAGCTCATAAATAGCAGGGGCACGTGTGCCCCTGCTAAAACGCCGCTATCCCGCGGCTAAACGGGGGTCCCTTCACCCCCCACCCACCCCCCGCAAAAGTGTGTCGTAGAAAGGTCGCAGAATTTCCCTTCCTGGAGGCAGGGCTAACGGCTGCAGCCCTGCCTCCAGTTGCGTCTGTCAGCGGCGCATCGCCGCCTCTCCCCCGCCCCTCTCAGTGAAGGAAGACTGAGAGGGGCGGGGGAGAGGCGGAGATACGCGCTGACAGACGCGCGTGGGGCAGGGCTGCGGCGGTTAGCCCTGCCCCAACCAGGAAGCGCTCCCCGGGTGTATCGAGGGGGATTTGGGGGTGAAGGGACCCCCGTTAAGCCGCGCTATAGCGGCGTTTTAGCAGGGGCACACGTGCCCCTGCTATTTATGAGGTCTGAAGCGAGATTTATTCTCGCTTCAGACTCTCTTTAAATAGCTTCCAACACTTGTTTTGAGAGTGAATGATGCAAGAAACATCTTTTTTTCCAAGTAACAACAGCAAGTGATTATGTGGGGATGTTCCTTTAAAAAAAAAAGGTGGATAGAGAAGTTGTGTCCAGAATTTTGTTCAGTACTGTATATACTTCTTCTTCTTCTTTATCTTCTATATCTTCTTCTTCTTCTTCTATATCTTCTTCCTCTATCTTCTTCTTCTATATCTTCTTCTATATCTTCTTCTTCTTCTTCTATATTGTCTTCTTCTTCTTCATCATCTTCTTCTTCTTCATCTTCTTCATCTTCTTCATCTTCTTCTTCTTCTTCTTCTTCTTCTTCATCTTATTCTTCTTCTTCATCTTCTTCTTCTTCATCTTCTTCATCTTCTTTATCTTCTTCTTCTTCTTTTTCTCCTTCTTCTTCTTCTCCTTCTTTTTCTATATCGTCTTCTTCTTCTTCACTTATTTCTCTTTTAAATTTTTTTTTTAAAGAAATGCAGCTATTTTTGAGCGTAACAAATAGCTGGTGGCGCACGCATGTTGGAAGCGCCATTGTCTGTGCTCCCTGGCAGTGGAAACACACAGACAGCAGGAGGTAAATTTAGCAGCAGGAGGAGGAGGATGAGTGTGTGGCAGCAGGCAGTCAATGAGGCAGGCAGCGTGACATAATAGCCCTGGTACCTAGCGGTGATACCAGGGCTGTAAATAAACACAGCAGGCAGGAGGTCCCAGACAGCGGTCGTGCAGCCTACATCGTGTCCAATACACAACTGGGACAACACAGTTTTCAACCCGGCCACCTCAGAAAAATTAAACCTTTTTTTTTTAATGGTTTTTTGGTTTTGTTTGTAAAACCAATTACACAGATATATAGCTATTGTTTGACGTAATAGCTGGTGGCAGAGTGGCAGCAGAATGTAATTCTGTGTACCCTGGCAGTGGGAAACACAGACCGACAGCAGCAGCAGCAGCAGGAGGAATGGAGGAGTAATTATGTGAGCAGCTATTGTTTGACGTAATAGCTGGTGGCAGAGTGGCAGCAGAAGGTAATTCTGTGTACCCTGGCAGTGGGAAACACAGACAGACAGCAGCATCAGCAGGAGAAATGGAGGAGTAGTGTGAGTGTGGCAGCAGGCAGGCAGCGTGACATAATAGCCCTGGTACCTAGCGGTGATACCAGGGCTGTAAATAAACACAGCAGGCAGGAGGTCCCAGACAGCGGTCGTGCAGCCCACATCATGTCCAATACACAACTGGGACAACACAGTTTTCAACCCGGGCACCTCAGAAAAATTAAACCTTTTTTTTTTTAATGGTTTTGTAGTTTTGGTTTTACAACCAATTACAGATATAGCTATTGTTTGACGTAATAGCTGGTGGCAGAGTGGCAGCAGAAGGTAATTCTGTGTACCCTGGCAGTGGGAAACACAGGCAGACAGACGACAGCAGCAGCAGCAGGAGGAATGGAGGAGTAGTGTGAGTGTGGCAGCAGGCAGGCAGCGTGACATAATAGCCCTGGTACCTAGCGGTGATACCAGGGCTGTAAATAAACACAGCAGGCAGGAGGTCCCAGACAGCGGTCGTGCAGCCCACATCGTGTCCAATACACAACTGGGACAACACAGTTTTCAACCCGGGCACCTCAGAAAAATTAAACCTTTTTTTTTTTTAATGGTTTTGTAGTTTTGGTTTTACAACCAATTACAGATATAGCTATTGTTTGACGTAATAGCTGGTGGCAGAGTGGCAGCAGAAGGTAATTCTGTGTACCCTGGCAGTGGGAAACACAGGCAGACAGACGACAGCAGCAGCAGCAGAAGGAATGGAGGAGTAGTGTGAGTGTGGCAGCAGGCAGGCAGCGTGACATAATAGCCCTGGTACCTAGCGGTGATACCAGGGCTGTAAATAAACACAGCAGGCAGGAGGTCCCAGACAGCGGTCGTGCAGCCCACATCGTGTCCAATACACAACTGGGACAACACAGTTTTCAACCCGGGCACCTCAGAAAAATGAAACCTTTTTTTTTTTAATGGTTTTTTTGTTTTGTTTGTAAAACCAATTACGCAGATATATAGCTATTGTTTGACGTAATAGCTGGTGGCAGAGTGGCAGCAGAATGTAATTCTGTGTACCCTGGCAGTGGGAAACACAGACCGACAGCAGCAGCAGCAGGAGGAATGGAGGAGTAATTATGTGAGCAGCTATTGTTTGACGTAATAGCTGGTGGCAGAGTGGCAGCAGAATGTAATTCTGTGTACCCTGGCAGTGGGAAACACAGACCGACAGCAGCAGCAGCAGCAGGAGGAATGGAGGAGTAATTATGTGAGCAGCTATTGTTTGACGTAATAGCTGGTGGCAGAGTGGCAGCAGAAGGTAATTCTGTGTACCCTGGCAGTGGGAAACACAGACAGACAGCAGCATCAGCAGGAGGAATGGAGGAGTAGTGTGAGTGTGGCAGCAGGCAGGCAGCGTGACATAATAGCCCTGGTACCTAGCGGTGATACCAGGGCTGTAAATAAACACAGCAGGCAGGAGGTCCCAGACAGCGGTCGTGCAGCCCACATCGTGTCCAATACACAACTGGGACAACACAGTTTTCAACCCGGGCACCTCAGAAAAATTAAACCTTTTTTTTTTTTAATGGTTTTGTAGTTTTGGTTTTACAACCAATTACAGATATAGCTATTGTTTGACGTAATAGCTGGTGGCAGAGTGGCAGCAGAAGGTAATTCTGTGTACCCTGGCAGTGGGAAACACAGGCAGACAGACGACAGCAGCAGCAGCAGGAGGAATGGAGGAGTAGTGTGAGTGTGGCAGCAGGCAGGCAGCGTGACATAATAGCCCTGGTACCTAGCGGTGATACCAGCGCTGTAAATAAACACAGCAGGCAGGAGGTCCCAGACAGCGGTCGTGCAGCCCACATCATGTCCAATACACAACTGGGACAACACAGTTTTCAACCCCGGGCACCTCAGAAAAATTAAACCTTTTTTTTTTTAATGTTTTTTTTGTTTTGTTTGTAAAACCAAATACACAGATATATAGCTATTGTTTGACGTAATAGCTGGTGGCAGAGTGGCAGCAGAATGTAATTCTGTGTACCCTGGCAGTGGGAAACACAGACCGACAGCAGCAGCAGCAGGAGGAATGGAGGAGTAATTATGTGAGCAGCTATTGTTTGACGTAATAGCTGGTGGCAGAGTGGCAGCAGAATGTAATTCTGTGTACCCTGGCAGTGGGAAACACAGACCGACAGCAGCAGCAGCAGCAGGAGGAATGGAGGAGTAATTATGTGAGCAGCTATTGTTTGACGTAATAGCTGGTGGCAGAGTGGCAGCAGAAGGTAATTCTGTGTACCCTGGCAGTGGGAAACACAGACAGACAGCAGCATCAGCAGGAGGAATGGAGGAGTAGTGTGAGTGTGGCAGCAGGCAGGCAGCGTGACATAATAGCCCTGGTACCTAGCGGTGATACCAGGGCTGTAAATAAACACAGCAGGCAGGAGGTCCCAGACAGCGGTCGTGCAGCCCACATCGTGTCCAATACACAACTGGGACAACACAGTTTTCAACCCCGGCACTTTAGAAAAATTAAACCTTTTTTTTTTAATGGTCTTGTAGTTTTGGTTTTACAACCAATTACAGATATAGCTATTGTTTGACGTAATAGCTGGTGGCAGAGTGGCAGCAGAAGGTAAATCTGTGTACCCCTGACAGTGGGAAACACAGACAGACAGCAGAAGGGCAGTACACAGCAGCCCACTGTAGGTGTAAAATGTGTGGCTGCAGGCGACGTAATAGTCAAAGTGAACCAGGCTGGCTTAGTGAGCAGGAGCCAGGAGGTGGTAAAGGGTGGTAAGGCACATTAACGATGGTTCTAAGTTCCGGCAGCCAGTTCATGTCCCCCTCTCGCCGACAACAGGGGCCAGGAACTCGCCTTCCACCCACGCCTGGTTCATCTTGAGAAACGTCAGTCTGTCCACAGACTTGTGAGACAGACGTGAGCGTTTCTCGGTGACCACACCACCAGCTGCACTGAAGCAGCGCTCGGACAGCACGCTGGAAGGGGGACAGGACAGCACTTCCAGGGCGTACTGCGCCAGCTCGCTCCAGATCTCCAGGCGCTTGACCCAATACTCCATGGGATCAACAGGGGCATCGCTGTCAAGCCCGCTGTAGGACCCCATGTAGTCAGCCACCATGCGGGTCAGGCGCTGGCTGTGACCGGAGGAGGATGCTGCTGCATGCACCTCCTCTCTAGTCACTGCTGCCGGAGCCTCTACAGTCCTGTAGAGCTCGTGGCTGAGAGACAGCAGGTCTGTGGGGCGCTTGCTGCTGGATGCAGGCACCTGCTGCTGCCTCTGTGCTGGCTGGACAGTGGGGGTGGAAGGCTGGGGGAAGGCTTCCTCCAAGTGCTCAACAAGGGCCTGCTGCAAGCTCCTTATTTGTTGCGCTGGGTCTCCTCCTGCAGGCGGCAGGAACTGGCTCAACTTCCCCTTGAGGCGTGGGTCCAACATCATGCTGATCCAGATGTCCTCCCTCTGCTTCATCTGGATCACCCTGGGGTCCTTGCGCAGGCACGTCAGCATGTGCGCTGCCATTGGGAAGAGGCGGGCCACGTGTGCTGGCACATCGATGGCAGTGCTGTCCTCATCCTCCTCCTCTGCCTCCTCAGCCTCATCTTCTCTCCACCCCCGCACCAACTCAGCTGCGCTGTGCTGATCCCCCTCATCAGCAGCAAGGTCAGGGACCTCCACCAAGTCCTCCTCCTCCTCCCCCTCAGAGGTGGACTGTGCAGCTGCATGATGACGCTCCTGCTGGTCCAAGGCTTCCGCTCCCTGTTCCAGCAAAGCATTGAGGGCCCTGTTCAGCAGACAAACTAGGGGCACCCACTCGCAGACCATAGCATGGTCCCTGCTCACCATGTTAGTGGCCTGCAGAAAGGGAGCCAGCACTAAGCACACCTGCTGCATGTGCCTCCAGTCATCATCGGGGACGATGGACGGGATGTTGCTGGTCCTGTCCCTTCTCTGAGCGGCGGACACAGTGGCCTGGGCAAGGTACTGGTTGACAGCGTGCTTCTGTTCAACCAGACGCTCCAACATCGCCAGGGTGGAGTTCCAGCGAGTCGAAATGTCAATGATCAGCCGATGGCGTGGCAGCTCCAGCTCCTTTTGCACGTCTTCCAGGCTCACACAGGCTGCAGCCGAGCGCCGGAAGTGACGCACAACGTTCCTTGCCGTTTCCAGCAGTTCGCCCATCCCCTGGTAGGTGCGCAAGAACTTTTGCACCACCAGGTTCAGCATGTGGGCAAGACAGGGGATGTGGGTCAGGTTTCCCCTGTCTATTGCGGCAACCAGATTGGCCCCATTGTCGGCCACCACCTCTCCGACTCTGAGGCCTCTGGGGGTCAGCCAAATCCTCTCCTGCTCCCGGAGTTTGGCCAACACATGGGTTGCCGTCAGCTTGGTCTTCCCAAGGCTGACCAACTGCAGCAGTGCTTGGCAGTGGCGGGCCTTCACGCTGCTGCTGAGGCGGGGGGTTTGGCCAGGTGTGCCGGAGGATGGCAGAGGATCGGAGGAAACTGCTGCAGTTCCCCTGACCCTGCGGGGGGGGGGCACCACCCACTGTGTTGCTGCTGCTGCTGCTGCTGTGCCCGCTGCTGCTCTCCCATCCTCACCCCCTTCCACCAAGCTGACCCAGTGGACAGTGAAGGACAGGTAGCGGCCTGTCCCGAAGCGGCTGCTCCAAGAGTCCATGGTGACGTGGACCCTTTCACCAACCGCGTGCTCCAGCCCTCGCTCCACATTGGCCATCACAAAGCGGTGCAGTGCAGGAATGGCCTTGCGGGCGAAGAAGTGTCTGCTGGGGAGCTGCCAGTCTGGGGCTGCGCAAGCAAGCAGCGCACGCATGTCGCTCCCCTCCTGCACGAGCGTGTACGGCAGGAGTTGGGAGCACATGGCCCGTGCCAGCAAGCCGTTCAGCTGCCGCACGCGACGGCTGCTGGGAGGCAGAGCCCTAACCACCCCCTGGAAGGACTTGCTCAAAAGGCTCTGGCGTGGCCTTTTGCTGGCACGGGAATCAGCAGACACAGCAGAGGAGGCCACTGAGGACTGGCTGCCAGAACAGGCCTCAGTGTCGGCGGCAGGAGTTGCAGAGGGGGGAGGAGCAGTGCGTTTCCGCACTCCTGCTGGTGCTGCTGGAGGAGCAGGAGGGCGGGTGGCTGCTGTTGCTGCTGCTGCTGCTGCTGAAGGCTGTGCAGTGATGGGTGTGGTGCCACTGCCAGCACCAGATGCCTTCAGCCTCTGGAACTCCTCATGCTGGTGGAAATGTTTCGCAGCAAGGTGGTTGATGAGCGAGCTTGTGCTGAACTTTAAGGGGTCTGCACCTCTGCTCAACTTCCGCTGACAGTGGTTGCAAGTGGCGTACTTGCTGTACACTGTGGGCATGGTGAAAAAACGCCAGATTGGTGACAAAAACAACCCCCTACGGCATGGAACCGCTGCTGCCTGTCTCCCTGTGGTGGTTGGGGGGGGGGGGCTTGGGTGCGGCTGGTGGTGGTACTGGCAGATGCTGCTGCTGCTGCTGCTGAGCCTGAGACACCAGCAGGCTGTGGGACCTGCCTACTGCTGCCAATGCTTGCAATGATGCGCCTCCTTGCAAGGCCCACAAGCGCATCCTCCTCCTCCTCCTCAGAGCTGCTGATGACGACATCCCCTGGAGCTGGTGGCACCCAGTCTCTGTCTGTCACCGTGTCATCATCATCCTCCCCCTCCTGAAACATGTCCTGCTGGGATGATGACCCCCCAAACAGGGGCGTAGCTATAAATGACTGGGCCTCATAGCAAAAAAATATTATGCCCCCCCCCCCCCCCCCCCCCACGACCTTCCAACCCCACGGACCTCGGACCTCCCACCCAAACATTTTGTGGGGAAATCTGATTTCCCTACAATATGCAACCAGATTGTCGGCAGATTTCCCTACAATATGCAACCAGATTGTCGGCAGATTTCCCAACAAAATGCAACCAGATTGTCTGCAGATTTCCCAACAAAATGCAACTAGATTGTTGGCAGATTTCCACACAATATGCAACCAGATTGTCGGCAGATTTCCACACAATATGCAACCAGATTGCCAGCAGATTTCCCCACAATATGCAACCAGATTGTCAGCAGATTTCCCCACAATATGCAACCAGATTGTCAGCAGATTTTCCCACAATATGCAACCAGATTGTCTGCAGATTTCCCCACAATATGCAACCAGATTGTCGGCAGATTTCCCTACAATATGCAACCAGATTGGCGGCAGATTTCCCAACAAAATGCAACCAGATTGGCAGCAAATTTCCCCACAAAATGCAACCAGATTGTTGGCAGATTTCCCCACAAATTGCAATCAGATTGTCGCCAGATTTCCCCACAAAATACAGTATACAGTATGTAGTTAGGTCTATAGTGGGCTAACATTAATTACCTGGAGGGAGGGTGGTTGGGCAGGCTGGTACACTATTTGCGGTGCAGGCGGCACTGCACTGGGTAGGCAGTTAGGTAGCTGGGTGGGAGGGTAGGCAGATAGGTAGCCGGGTGGGGAGTTAGGTAGCCGGGTGGCAGCGTGGGTAGTTAGGTAGCTGGGTGGGCAGGTAGGTAGCTGGGTGGGCAGTTAGATAGCCAGGTGGGAGGGTGGGCAGTTAGGTAGTGGGCAGCTAGGTTGCCGGATGGGAGAGTGGGCAGTTAGGTAGCCGGGTGGGAGGGTGGGCAAGGGTGGGCAATTAGGTAGCCGGGTGGGAGGGTGGCCAGTTGTTGTAGGGTGCAGTTATGTAGCCGGGTGGGAAAGTGGGCAGTTAGGTAGCCGGGTGGGAGGGTGGCCAGTTAGGTAGCCGGGTGGCCAGTTAGGTAGTGGGCAGTTAGGTAGCCAGATGGGAGGGTGGGCAGTTAGGTAGCCGGGTGGGAGGGTGGGCAGTTAGGTAGCCGGGTGGCCAGTTAGATAGTGGGCAGTTAAGTAGCCGGGTGGGAGGGTGGCCAACTAGGTAGCCGGGTGGGAGGGTCGCCAGTTAGATAGTGGGCAGTTAGGTAGCCGGATGGGAGGGTGGGCAGTTAGGTAGCCGGGTGGGAGGGTGGGCAGTTAGGTAGTGGGCAGTTAGGTAGCCGGGTGGGAGGGTGGACAGTTAGGTAGCCGGGTGGCCAGTTAGATAGTGGGCAGTTAGGTAGCCGGGTGGGAGGGTGGCCAATTGGGTAGCCGGGTGGGAGAGTGGCCAGTTAGGTAGTGGGCAGTTAGGTAGCCGGGTGGGAGGGTGGGCAGTTAGATAGTGGGCAGTTAGGTAGCCGGGTGGGAGGGTGGGCAGTTAGATAGTGGGCAGTTAGGTAGCCGGGTGGGAGGGTGGGCAGTTAGATAGTGAGCAGTTAGGTAGCAGGGTGGGAGAGTGGGCAGTTAGGTAGCCTGGTGGAAGGATGGGCAGTTAGGTAGCCGGGTGGCCAGTTAGATAGTGGGCAGTTAAGTAGCCGGGTGGGAGGGTGGCCAATTATGTAGCCGGGTGAGAGGGTGGCCAGTTAGGTAGTGGGCAGTTAGGTAGCCGGATGGGAGGGTGTGCAGTTAGATAGTGGGCAGTTAGGTAGTCGGATGGGAGGGTGGGCAGTTAGGTAGCCGGATGGGAGGGTGGGCAGTTAGGTAGCCGGATGGGAGGGTGGGCAGTTAGGTAGCCGGGTGGGAGGGTGGCCAGTTAGGTAGTGGGCAGTTAGGTGGGAGGGTGGGCAGTTAGATAGTGGGCAGTTAGGTAGCCGGGTGGGAGGGTGGGCAGTTAGGTAGTGGGCAGTTAGGTAGCCGGGTCGGAGGGTGGGCAGTTAGGTAGCCGGGTGGGAGGGTGGGCAGTTAGGTAGTGGGAAGTTAGGTAGCCGGGTGGGAAGTTAGGTAGCCGGGTGGGCAGCTAGATAGTGGGCAGTTAGGTGGGAGGGTGGGCAGTTAGGTAGCCGGATGGGAGGGTGGGCAGTTAGGTAGTGGGCAGTTAGGTAGCCGGGTGGGATGGTGGGCAGTTAGGTAGCCGGGTGGGAGGGTGGGCAGTTAGGTAGTGGACAGTTAGGTAGCCAGGTGGTCAGTTAGGTAGCCGGGTGGGAGGGTGGCCAGTTAGGTAGTGGGCAGTTAGGTAGCCAGGTGGGCAGTTAGGTAGCCGGGTGGGAGGGTGGCCAGTTAGGTAGTGGGCAGTTAGGTAGCCGGGTGGGCAGTTAGATAGTGGGCAGTTAGGTGGGAGGGTGGCCAGTTAGGTAGTGGGCAGTTAGGTAGCCGGGTGGGCAGTTAGATAGTGGGCAGTTAGGTGGGAGGGTGGGCAGTTAGGTAGCCGGGTGGGAGGGTGGCCAGTTAGGTAGCCGTGTAGTAAGTGGGGTAGGGTCCCAACTCCTATCCCCCGCGCCTCACCTGGGGTCCCCCCTCCTTCCATCAGCGGCGGGAGTGGGGCATATACAGGAAGCTCCGGCGGGGTAAACAGCCGCTAGAGGTTCAGCTGCCTCCGGGCTACGGTGTCCCCACTGTATTGCACGCGAGCAGCAATACAGTGGGGACACCGTAGCCCGGAGGCAGCTGAACCTCTAGAAGCTGATTACCCCGCTGGAGCTTCCTGTATATGCCCCACTCCCGCCGCTGATTGAAGTAGGGGGAACCCCAGGTGAGGCGCGGGGGGGGGGGGGGGGGGGCGCCAAGGTGAGGGAGGGGGGCCCCGCCCGGACGGACGGCCAGCTGAAAAAAAAAAAAAGGCAAAAACAAAAAAAGTCCTCTCAGGCAGCTGCGGGCCCCCTGTGACGTAGCGCTGCCGCGGGGCCCCGTAGCAACGCTATGGCTGCTATCCCCAATGCTACGCCACTGCCCCCAAACTCCTCTCCTGATGCATGGATGGGCTGCTTGACTGTCGCCACAGTCTTGCTGTCCAATCCCTCATCCCCCAAAGTGCCCATCAGCATCTCCTCCTCCAAATCGCCAACAACAGCAGACAATTGACTCATCATGCCTGGGGTCAAAAGAGTGCTGAGTGACAGGTCGGCGACTGACGGTGAACTGGCCTCCTCCCCAGGCCCTGCTGGGCGGCTGCTGCGAACAGGGGTGGTGGTGGTGGTGGTGAGGGTGGAGGCCTCGGATGCAGAGCTGATGGCGGGCTGCTCATCCTCCGTCATCAGTTGCACCACAGTGTCTGCATCCTTTTCCTCAACCCGGCTGGAGGAAAATAGGAGCAGGTGCTACACGCTGCTGCTGCTGTGTCTCTGCAGCGGGAGTTGCAGATGCTCCTGCTGGGCGGCGCCCAAGGCGTCCACGGCCAGTGGCTATAGGAGGAATGTTAGCCACTGACGCTGCTGCTGCTGCTGCGGAACTGTGCATGGTGGCACGGCCGCGCCCGCGGCTTGCCACAATGCTGCTCCCTCTCCTCCTGATTCCCTTGCTGCCCTTCCTCTTGCCCAAACCGCGCTGGCTGCCACTTCCAGACATCTTCGATGTTTTGGGCGTAAACACAAAAGTTTTTTAAAAGGGCGGGTGAAAAGCGGGGTACTTTAATGGAGTGGGTTGGTGGGTGAGGTGACTGAGTGAGTGTCTAGTACAGTAAGTAAGTAGTAACAGTCAGGAAGTACAACTAGCAGTTACAATAATCAGTAGTAATCACAAGGAAATAGAGTGTGTGTACACTACAGACAGTGAGTGCACGCACACGCAAACACGCGCAGGAGCTGGCCTATGAACAGAGACTGAGTGAGTGTCCCTAGTACAGTAAGTAAGTAGTAACAGTCAGGAAGTACAACTAGCAGTTACAATAATCAGTAGTAAGCACAAGGAAATAGAGTGTGTGTACACTACAGACAGTGAGTGCACGCACGCGCAAACACGCGCAGGAGTTGGCCTATGAACAGAGACTGAGTGAGTGTCCCTAGTACAGTAAGTAAGTAGTAACAGTCAGGAAGTACAACTAGCAGTTACAATAATCAGTAGTAATTACAAGGAAATAGAGTGTGTGTACACTACAGACAGTGAGTGCACGCACGCGCAAACACGCGCAGGAGCTGGCCTATGAACAGAGACTGAGTGAGTGTCCCTAGTACAGTAAGTAAGTAGTAACAGTCAGGAAGTACAACTAGCAGTTACAATAATCAGTAGTAATCACAAGGAAATAGAGTGTGTGTACACTACAGACAGTGAGTGCACGCACGCGCACACACGCGCAGGAGCTGGCCTATGAACAGAGACTGAGTGAGTGTCCCTAGTACAGTAAGTAAGTAGTAACAGTCAGGAAGTACAACTAGAAATTAAAATAATCAATCAGTAATCAGAAGGAAATAGAGTGTGTGTACACAGACAGTGAGTGCACGCACACGCAGGAGCTAGTAGCCTATGAACAGTGACTGAGTGACTGTCCTAGTACAGTTACAGTATATAACTACAATACAAAATACAATCAATCAGTAGTAAAGGACAGCAGAAATACTGGTATAGATGAGAAATAAACAGAGGACAGGAGAGAACAGCTGCCCACACAGGCAGGCCCTGAGGCCTAAAGCTGTAAGCCTGTAGCAGCAGCTGTCTCTATGTAACACAAAAGCTACTAACTAAAATACAATGTCTATCTAACTAACAACAATATAGGTGTGTATAGGAGGTGTATGTGAGCAAAAACGCTAGGTAAATGACCACAATAGAGCTCTTGCTAAGCCAAAGCACAAAGGAGCAGATCTCTCTCTGTACAAGTCTCAGGCAAGGACGGAAAAACGGAACATGGCGGCCGCTATTTATAGGGTAGGGGCTGGCCAGGGTCCCCCTCTGTGATTGGCTGCCATCAGAGGGCCTGGGAGCCCTCTGATTGGCTCTAAGGACATCAATCTGGGCTATGACGCTATTCGAGCTCGGTATTCGAGCTCGAATAGCGCCGTTTGCTCGAATAGCTCGAATAGTGAATGGGCTATTCGAGTTTACTCGAATAGCCCATTCGAATAGCTCTAGCTATTCGGAGCTCGAATACCGAGCTCGAATAGCTGAAAAAGAGCTCGAATATTCGAGCTACTCGAATATTCGAGCTCTGCTGAGCACCACTGATGGAAAGCCCGATACCCCTCTTCAATCTGCCAACAGATTTCCATGCTTGCAGGTTCTTCACTTCTTGACTGAAGTCTTTACCATAGACCTGTGCCTTCACTGTTCAAAATGCCTATGGCTTCAATTCATCAAGCATTACCGCATTCGGTAATGCTGAAAACAGCGGAGTTAACGGAGCACTTAAGAAAATGTTAATTCATCAAAGCTGTTACCGAATGAGAAGCTGAAATGACAGAGCAATGAGATAAATTACCGACTTGTGCTCAACACATGTCAGCAAATGTCAGTAAATGTTAATTCATCAAGGTTACCACATTCGCTAGCACATTCGGTGTTTATCTCCAGCTCTCCCCTGTCGTTACAGGCTTCGAAAGCCTTCTGTGTGAATGTTTTCATGATTAACAGGAGCAGGCAGCCAATAGAAACAGCCCCTGTTCTCCTGCAAGTGCCACTGATAGGTGCTGATAGGTCACACAGGCTTCTCCACACAAGCTTCCAGACCCCCCAGGCAGTGAGCAGAGAGAACAGGACAAAAGATATCCCCAGATGTCCTTTGGTGGTTTAACCCTTTGAGTCCCTGTTTGAATATGCAAAGATGCAAGTGGTGAAATCACCAAGCATGGCATTTCTAATGTCTCCAGGAAGTTTATCTACATTGTGGCAAATAAGTAAAATGTTAAGAAACACTGATGGACAGATTCAGAGCAGCAGAGGCAGTATAAGTAACAGTAAATATAACACGTTTACATGTAAAGGGATGTCTGGATGCCTTCTATTGTTATCAGCTTGTAACAACACAGGGACATTCCAAGCTGCTCTGCACCACTCTGCTGTTATCGAACTGCCTTTGATGAACTGAAGCCGTAGTACTTCAGTAACTTAACGAACATCTACCACATGTGTGAAAATATTGATGAATTAGCACAGTGAAGTGTAAAATACCGAATGCGGTATTTTAAGGACTGGGATTTTGTTATCGAACACCCTTTGATGAATTGAAGCCTATAACAAAGGCTTTATTGATTATGTGTTTTGGATACCCTCTAGCCAGCAATCTAGTTCTGAGGTCCCCTGCTTCTATTTTGAAGTCTTCAATATTACTACAATTGCGACGCAGTCGCATAAATTGTCCTATTGGTACAGCCCATTTTTGCGCTGGCAGGTGTGCACTTTTTGCAGCCAAAAGAGTATTCCCTGCAGTTTCCTTACGGAATGTGCTCGTGACCAGGGAGCCCCCCATTTTTTTAATTCTCAAATCCAGAAAGGAAATCTCAGTATCACTAAATGTATAGGCCAGGAAGATGTTTCTCTCATTGTTGTTTAACTCTCCCACAAATTCGTGAAGTTGGCTCTCAGTGCCCTTCCAGACGACAAAAATTGCGTCCACATATCTTAGCCAGAGGGCGATGTGCTCCCGGTACCCACGCACGCCCCCAACCATGAACCTCTCCCAGAAGCCGAGGTGTAGGCAGGCGTAGGACGGGGAGCACGCTGCCCCCATAGCCACGCCCCTTTTCTGTCTATACAGCTCTCCCTTAAATTCAAAATAATTATGGTCTAATACCAGCCTCATCATATCAGCAACGAAATCAGAGTGACGCTGTTGTTCACCATATTTATTTTCCAAGTAATAGCCCAGGGCTTCCAAACCTTTTTGGTGAGGAATGGACGTGAATAAGGACTCCACGTCCAGGCCTACCAATAAAGCCTATTACAAAGCCCTTTCTAAGAGGCGTACTGAATTACTATCAAATAAGTCAATTACTAAAGGGAGTGGTACTCACCCAGATGTCGTTAGAGTAGTGACTACCTATGGATCTCATTATAATGAGGTCAGGGATATACTTTCAAAACATTGGCACTTGTTAAATAGGGACCTGATTATCAAGGATTTAGTGGGTGATTACCTCCACATAGCAGCAAGACATGGCAGAAACCTGTCGGATGTGCTGGTGAGTAGCGAGTTCAAGCCCAGGAATCGACCAGGAAATGTGATTAGGAATAAAAAGGGGATGTTTTGCTGCTGTAACTGTCCTATGTGCCCCTTTATGGAAAAGGGAGACGTTTTCCCTAACCATGATGGCTCAGAAACCTTTAAAATTAAGGAATATATTGATTGTGATACAGACAAAGTCATATATCAGCTGAGGTGTAGCTGCAATAAGATCTACATTGGAAAAACCTACAGACCTATGAGGGACAGGATACAAGAACATGTCAACAATATTAAATCTAATTATGAGAAAAGCCCTGTAGCTATGCACTTTAAAAGATTCCATAACTCTGACCCAAGATTTTTAAAAGCAAAGGGAATATATAAACTAAATATAAGCAAAAGAAGAGGAGACTTTGACCGCCAACTACTTAAAAAAGAATCCTTCTGGATCTATAAATGTGGCTCCATGCAACCCAATGGTTTGAATAGTGACATGAATCTAAAAGTTTTCCTATAGAAATATACTTCATCTATTTTGGTGACTTTGCCTGTTACTTTCAAAATGGACACTAGATGGTGCTCAGGATCTAAGAGTCTACATAATTGATATTTACGCAATACGTAATGGAAGAGGGCGTCATCTGAAGTGACTATAAGAGTGATGCGCCCTTACTTCCGCCCATACATGTCTGAGGAAGCCTATTGGCGAAACGCGTCACGTGTTGTGACGTCATCCCGCCACCACGCTGGCCGCAGCGATCCACCTCCTGCCTCCGCCCCTCTTCCTTAGCTCAGCCTGACTCCTGGACACCTCGTGCGCGTCTGAACCTGGTGTCCAGCCGCAAGGATAACGCGGACATTCTGGAACAGCGCTACAACAATGACCAAGTCCCTGCTAACATGACAGGGCACGTGAGTACCAGGCTTGACTGGCCGACCCGACCTAATGCTATGCAATTCTGATCAATCAGCAAAAGCAATCCCTGTTGCAGTCTAAATAATCCGCTTGAAAGTTAATTTTATCTGCTGAGGCTCTGGTGGTAGTCTAAGGCGAGCAAGGTTTTGTAGCCGCTGGCTGCATGTAATGGGGGCGCACCTTACAAATGGAATAGAGGCTTGTCATTAATAAGTTTATACAAGGTGGATTGAAGATACTGCTTTCTTGGATGACGTTCTATAGTACAACTGAACAGGATTAAAAGGGGCCCGAAGAGATATATATATATATATGCATATACCGGTATAATTGGTGCACCAAATCTATATCCTGCGTAGGTTGTCCTATAGGTCATGAGTTTTAATTGATTTTAATTATGTGGATACAATTATGTGCTTTTGATATATGTTAATTGATTAATAAATATGTTAATGTGACATCTCAGCTCCCTATATGTGTTTGTTGAAAAAAATAACATGCTTTGGAAATTTGCAGAAATTGGGAAGACACTTTTTCAGAAAGTGGACATTTTGTTCGAATAGGAAAATGGTAATTCCGACCATCTCTAACAGCCACTCTCACTCACTTGACTTCTCTGGCTGCCATACACAGGATCCTCCTCAACGCTGGCTGTAATCTTTCTGGCAGAGGAGGCAGCAGGAAGGGCAGTGCTACATCCTGCCTTTGTGTGCTCCTCCCCTCCTTATCTACTGTGTGTAAGACTACCTACAGAAGTAATAACTTAAGGATTGAAGTGATAAGATAACACTCTCCCATATGCAATTCACTTTTTCTCCTTTTTAAGCATTTTACATTTGAAATAGTACCCAAAAGTCAGAGAAAAAGGTTCTCAAAATTATTTATTTTTTAGGTTTAAAATTATTTTTACGTATTTGCTTGTTTGGTGCATTTTATGACAAGATTTGAAATATCACCCAGGAGGAAACAGAAGAAAAATGGAACTGCACCATGAAAACCTATCACTACACCTTAATGGGGAGAAGTTCTTTAGTTAATTTGAAATTTACAATGTGGATTGATGTTTTGTGATAAGTTTTCACTTGCCTTATTAGCATGGTGTTAAAGAGGAGCTGTTAGGTATAAGGTCTCAGGGAAAAAAAACACATATATCAGTAGCTAAATATTGGCTGTACTTACATTACATATGCATTTCACTGTCCACATTTGGATTTCACAGAATTTTTATATAGTATTTGCAGAGAATGATGCTCCTGACAGCTCATGGCAGGTTCCATGTTTGTCTGTCTCCTATGAAGCCAATTGTGTTGTCATGTCCTCCCTGCTTCCTGATGATTCCACTCACAATAAAGATCGTAATGGACAACACTACTGTGTGTGCAGTGAATATTAATTAGCCATGTGGCTAGGAACAATAGCGGACTCATGCAGTATACTCTGCCCTGTGATTTTTCAGCGCTGTGAGCTGGACTGCATTACAAGCTGCTGTAACATGAGCCTGAAACTTCTCACTAGCAGCCGAGGGGAGGACCCAAGGTGGGGAGAAGTAGCCCCAGAATGCTTTGCAGTATGTTATGCGGCCTCTCGTCCTTTTAAGAGCTTGGGAATAACAGCCTTGCTGTTCAGCACACATCAAAAGTAAGAGAGATTTTTAACTTCAGTGTTGCCTTTTTGGCTTCCTTCTAAACTGTTTAACACAGGAGAATAGAGGTTTAAATTAGCTTTTGCAGCCTGACAGTTACTCTTTAATGAATTGTGGCCAATGTCCTCACTATTTCATTTGATAAAGACCAATTATTGGAGGTTCCCAGTAGGTTTCAATGGGTCACTCAATACAGAAGTGGGAAACATAAACTTTCACTGTGAAGCACACTCTAGTGAGCTATTAAAGGTTGAAAATGAGCCCTTTATCAGTCAATAAACAGATTATCCACCAAGTCTAAGGATCATGTGATCCAAGGAAAATCTGCTTTGCTGTGGAACAGTCTGATTAAGTGCAAATTCCACGTTTAGAGGAGCAAACGATGTACTCGGTAGTTTACATAATTTCTGAAGATTAGAAGTGTTTAGTAATTTTTGTCATTTACAAATTGTATACACAGTTCAATAGCTCAGTAAACGTTACCTGTTCCCTCCTCTGTGACAGAGGCTGTTCCTTTTATATCCCTCTCAAAGTTCGTACTGTTCAGTGTAAAGATATTAGTCTCCACATCTATTATATGGCATCCTGACTTATCCAGCTGACAAAGAAAAACAAAGTGGTTAAAGAGGAACTCCACCAGTGACATGTAGTAGAAATTACAATGTGGTTAATTATTCAGGATACCTACATTTACATTCATTTTCAAGGTGTCGCATGCAAAATACTTCCTATATCTACATATTGCTGTATATTGGTATGTAATCCCCCACCTCCAGTTTATTAGGCAGACTTCTTTACTCAAAACATCCTGGGAGACTATGGGCTTGATTCACAAAGCGGTGCTAACCTACTTAGCACGTCTAAAGTCTTTAGGCGCGCTAACCAGGGTGCTAAGTAGGTTAGCACCGGTTTTCTCAATTGAGAAATCCGGTGCTAACCTACTTAACACCCTGGTTAGCATGTCTAAAGACTTTAGACGTGCTAAGTAGGTTAGCACCGCTTTGTGAATCAAGCCCTAGGTGTTATTTCTGATGTCTTCAGACAACTGTGAGCAGGGCCGGGCTGAAGCAGAGTGCACATTGGCACACTGTGCCGGTCTTGTTTACTTTAAGGGAGGGGTTGAAGGTGAATCTGGTAAAAATGGTGCCACAATAAGTGGCAGTGTTAATTGCGACTATTAACAGTTGTTGATGGTAATTTTATAGGGTGCCTTGCCGTTAAAAGCTGCTGTTTGTGGCTAGCCTATCAACATTGCTGCTTTTAGTGGTGAAAATATCAGTGGATAGGGTTAGACAGGGGGTGTATCTTTAGGATTAGGCACCAGTGGAGGGCAAGTTTTACTGTTAGTCACTGCCAGGAAGGATTGGTCAGTGTAAGGCATTGAGAAGGACTATTGTTAGGATATGGTTAGGATAAGGTTAGGTCATAGTAAACTAGCTCTACTAGCAGTTATCCCTGGTGCATGTTTTATATGCATGCAATTGGAGGTGTCTGTCTGTATCTGGTAGCCAGGCCTGCAGTATCGCAGGCAGTCCACCCACACCACCTCTCAGATATAGTTTAGGCTGGTACGCATGTTGCAATTTTCGCTTCAGATCGATGAGTTGATCAATGACATGTCCGATCTCATTCTGCACCCAGGAGTGTTGTTCTTATCTGCTTGTAGAGATGGCTCGAACCTCTGATTTTAGGTTCGCGAACCGCGTTTACGAACTTCCGCAAACGTTCGCGAACTTGCAAACTTTTGCGAACCACAATAGACTTCAATGGGGAGGCGAACTTTGAAAACTAACATTTATGCTGGCCACAAAAGTGATGGAAAATATGTTTCAAGGGGTCTAACACCTGAAGGGGGGCATGGATGAGTAGGATAGATGCCAAAAGTCCCGGGGAAAAATCTGGATTTGACGCAAAGCAGCGTTTTAAGGGCAGAAATCACATTGCATGCTAAATTGGAGGCCTAAAGTGCTTTAAAACTACTTGCATGTGTATACATCAATCAGGGAGTGTAATTAGAGTACTGCTTCACACTGACACACCAAACTCACTGTTAAATGCACGTCAAACAGCTGTTTGTGTTGTGACGGCCGTGATGGACTGGTGCGTACCATGGCGAGAGTGCAGGCGATAGCAGTTTTGAAGCCCATATGATCACCAGGCTGAGGTAGCTCAATGACAGAACAACAGTGATTGTCCAGCTGATCAAATTTGGTCTGTCCACAATGAAGCAACAACCTTATTATCTTTTGTGTGCCACCCCCCGAGACACTCATAAAGCCGGTGGTCATTGCTTCATTGTGATACGCAAGCCCCTTCACTGCGGCAAGGTAATGATCATGAAGGGGAATTGACACATGTACATGCCTTTTGTTTTGTTGTTGCAGCCGCAGTGCAGCCAGAAAAATTAGGCAGGCATGTACACGCACTGCCAGCCTTAAAAATTCAGGCATCCACCTGGAGTCCTGGTGGATCCTGTTGGTGGTGGCGGAGAAGGCAGTCAAGCGGCCTGCAGGCGGAGATGCTGTGTGGGGACCGACTTAGTCTTGGGGCAGGCAGTCACTCGGCGTGCAGGCAGAGATGCTGTGTGTGGGGACCTACTTATTCTTCGGGCAGGCCTGAGCGTGCTTTGCAGACCAGGGATCCGTGGTCAGATGGACCCTTGACCCAACACTGTGTGCCAGAGATGTCACCACTTGCCTTTCCACATCACGGATACAGTTTAGATATCGCCTTTTTTGAGAAAAATTTGCAGCCTGGTATCTTCCACTGCGGTGTGTGGCTTTGCTTTTGTGTGCTGCTTTTCCACAGGTGGCCATCCCATTGCAGTTTGTGCTTTGTTATCATGTGCCTTCGTAAGGTAGTTGTCCCTACGCGGGTCTTGGTCTTTCCACGGCTCAATTTTCAGTGGCAGAGAGTACAGATGGCATTGCTCTCTTCTGAGGCAGACACACAAAAACAATTCCACACCGCTGAGCCCTGGGGTGATGGCACTTTGGTGGTGGCGGCCGACTGAGTGTTAAGTGGGGTGCCAGAATCAGAGCAGCAGGAGAAAGATATGTCACGCTTCCGTGCGGAAGCTGAGAAAGATGAGGTGTTCTGTGTTAAATAGTCAACTACGTCCTGACAATATTGGGGGTTGATGGCACGTGCCTTCTTCTGAACACTGTACTTTGGTCGAGGGCCGTACATAATCATGACAGCGGGACCTAGAACAGACCTGCCAGGTGGCCTGCCTCTGCCTTTTGTTTTGTCCATATTGGGGGGGATGAAGTGAAAGGTATGCACTGACTCAGAGGCGGGACAAGGTCCTCCAGCACCCAAGGCTGAGACACCAAAGAGCGCCCCTCCATCCCTGCCACCCCAGCCGTCACACACTGATTGCTATAAGACTAAGAGGTGCCACAGGGCCCACAACCTCCCCAACACCTTAATATCTAGTTATCTGGCTTGCAGTCACTGCTATGTATCCCCTTTTCTTATTTCTTTCTGCTTCAAACACAATTAGGAATGACAGCTGAATGAATTGTGCGCCCCCTCCTACACTGCACCCTGAGGCTGGAGCCTCTCCAGCCTATGCCTCGGCCCGGCCCTGCACTGACTTGACTAATACAATGTGCAGTCACAGAGTTGCAGTTAACAGGTATGCACGAAGTGGTATATCACACTGCGTGCACTCAGCTTACGTAGGTAGGTGGGTGCACTGAAGTGAACAACAGGTAGGTATATGCAGTAATGGATATTACAATGTGCACCTGTCACCCACACAGGTAGTCACTGAATGTGCTGGGCCTGGCAGTGGCACACACAGTATGAATTACAAAAGCTGTCTATGCAACACAAGTGTCAGTGGGACACACACACAAAAAAAAAAACAGATAGATCACAAGAAAGAGATTAGCTCTCAAAATAGCTGTTGTGGGGTGCTTTTTTTAGCAATAAGAATCAGCAAGAAGCAAGCTAAGAAGCCTACCAGAGCCTAACTAAGCTTTTCCTATGAGAGAGTCTGCTGCAGCTTTCCCTTCTCTAATTAATGCAGGCACACGAGTGAGTGAAATCCCTGACTCAGCCTGCCTTTTATAAGGGGGGGGGGGGGGTTGGCTCCAGGAGGGAGTATAACCTGATTGGCTACAATGTGCCTGCTGACTGTGATGTAGAGGGTCAAAGTTGACCCTAATGATGCACTGGGGGGCGAACCGAACTTCTGGAAAAGTTCCCGGTTCTCCGCGAACGCGAACCACGGAAGTTCGCTGGGAACCGTTCACCGGTGAACCGTTCAAGCCATCTCTACCTGCTTGTAATCGCATTTTAGCTAATTATACAAGTTATAAACTAAGAAAATTTTGAACTGGGGGAGGTTTCACTCAAAAGTACTGGTCTCAGGCAGTACAAGAGACCTCCTTACTGGAGTCCATCTAGCTTAGCTGAAGACAAACTTGGAAAAATAATGCAGTTTAATAACCAGACAAAAAGCTGGTAAAACTGCCCTTTTAGATCCGTTTCAGAATTGAGATTAATTACAAATGCAAACTTATGACCAGTTCTCTTTACAGTTACTTTGGAGCTCCTGGATCAACCTGGGTGGCTTCTCGGTCCAATACCAATTCATACAAAAATTTACATAATTGCCATAATGTTGAGCTCACCTCTCCTGTGAATTTGGAACAGAGATCCACAATCTCGTGTTCTTGATGGCTCCAGTTCCACATCCACCTATATCTATAAGGTTTTCGACACACACTGACTGTATAGTTGCCTTGAACTGGCTTCCCATAAGTGTATCTAAAAGAAGATAAAAAGAAAAGCGTATTGATGAAAGCTACACTTTATAGGGAAACTGTTAAAGCAAAATCCATTATTAGGAAAAGTCCATAAAAAGAGGTGTTGCCTCTTATTCAATTCATTTTGGCCCATATGCAAATACCTTTTTCTCCTGAGTTTTCTCCTAGGAGATATTTTTTTACTCTACTTAAAATAACTTTTTAGCACTTTGCAACTAAGAAAAGTACCAAAAAGTAATTGGACAAAAAAACTATCAAAATTATTTTGAGTATTTTCTTGCTTGCTGGTGGTTTAAAAGGCATTTTATTAACAATTTTGAAAATACCACGTAGGAGAAAAATCAGGAGAAAAAGTTAATTGCATATGTCCCCTTTAACTCCTAACTTTTCTCCTAGGAGATAATTTTTCATCTTCTGTTTAAAAAAAGTTCCAAAAGTAGGTGAAAAAGTTCTGTCAAAATAATTCCGAGTATTTTTTTTTTTTTTGCAAGCTGGTGGCTTAGAAGTTATTTTATTGATTAGATGTGAAATTCATTAACTGTATTAATGGTGCCGTCCTACAACATTATCTGCCATTCTTTAGACCAGAGCCTTTATCAGATGCACACATGGGCCACGATTCACAAAGCGGTGCTAACCTACTTAGCACGCCTAAAGACTTTGGGTGTGTTAACCATGGGGTGCGACATTAAGGTCACACCCCATGCAAGCTTATAAGAGCATCGGGTGCTTTGTTTTCGTTGCACTGTGATGCAACGTTTCACGCGCACTGCGCTATGCGCGCGCAAAGCTTTGTGTGTGGGACTTTGGGTGCGAGTGCTATTTATCATGCCTAAACTAACTTAAGGTGTGATACAGGGCTTTTCACAAGAGTGCTAGCACTGCTTTGTGAATCAAGCCCATGAAAACATCCTATAAGAGAAAAATAGAAGAAATGTGAATTGAATAAGGGCTGTTGAATTGGCATTTCCGGCCATCCCTACATTTGACTTTCAATGAGCTTCTAACAATTTTTTTATTTTTTTTATTTATGAATGAAGGATGTGAGACTTCATAGTGACGCATTATTATGCTATTGTGTGGCCCTTGCGATCAACATCACCATATTTGTTTCCTCGTGTCATTTACATACAAATCTTCCTGTGCAACTTTTTATTTTTAAATTTAAAAATGAAAACTGAGCATGTGAAAAACTCTATTTTACCAAAGATCCAAATGTTCCTGGAAATTAGTGTTGCTCAGATACCCCTTTTTAAAATCCAATTTTTTTCGGATCCGGATACCCAGATATCCGGATCCGAATCAGATATCCGAATCCGAACGTTTCAAAATCCAAATAGAATCGGATATCCGAACCCAGTATCTGGGAAATTCGGATTGATTCGGATATCCAAATAGAAAACAGAAAGTGGCCTGTAAATCTCTCTCTCTCAATCTCTCTCTCTCTCTCTCTCTCTCTCTCTCTCTCTCTCAATGCCTCCGAAAGGGATTTTTGCCATTGAAGGCCTCAGCTAGGATATCCTAACTAACTAATCACCCGAATTTCGGATTTCACATAGAAATCCGAGTTTGCTCGGATAGTGCTATTCGGATTTAAAAAGATATCCGAATTCCGATTCAAAGCTCGGATAGTGGAAAAAGTTTGGATTATCTGGGTAGTTCGGATACCCGAATATTGAATGAGCATCACTGCTGGAAGTGACATCACAGCTCAAACAGCTATGAGGCACAGTAGGGCCCAAATGCAATTTACTTTTTCTCCTAGGTGATATTTTCACAACGTGTTATAAAATGCATTTCAAGCCACCAGCAAGCGAGGAAATAGTAGAAAATAAATTTGATAGTACTTTTTCACTAACGTTTGGGTACTTTTTCAATTGTAAAATGCTGAAAAGTTAGTTTAAAGAGAAGATGAAAATTATCTCCTAGGAGATAACTCAGGTAAAAAGGTAAGTTGCATATGGGCCTATGTATCTTTTTTCTTACAATTACTGTGAATCATTATCCCTTTTCAAACCTATGTTGTACTTTATCCGACATTGGCGTTTTCCTCTAACATACCAATGTCGGACATAGCCTGACATAAATAAACTATCTGCACTAGATGGCGCTGTTGCCACTTAAAATCCAGCATAGCATCAACCTCTTCAGATCAAAGTATAAGATTGCCACCGTCTCCATCCCCCGCCACTGCGGCATGCAATATAAATATTATGTGAGCACATTTGGGCTGATTATAAGGGGTGCATTCCCGTTGCCGGATCTAGTCTGGCATGGTGTCACGGTCACCCTATGTGAATCAAAGTGTCAGACTAAGTTTGACACTTAAAACCTCTTCAACACAACTCAGTACTGTGTAATAATGACACTACCCTGACATGTGTGCAAGGGGGTGGAGCTAAGGGGCACAGGCTGGAGCTGTTCCTGACTCCTACCACTGATGCCGGGACACCTCTTCACTCTAGTGTGAGGATGTACAGACACGAGAAAAAAACGTACTGTGGGAATGAGGGTAAGTGAGAAAAAGTATTGGAAAGGTATAATAGCATACAGGATCTGGTATAGTCCATGCCCACATCAATTAAAGTTCACACTCACCTGCCGCATACTTGTAGGGGAAACTGGTCAACGTTAAACAAAACAAACTTGGGGAACTGAAGAGTAACTTCAAACTTTGGAAGAACTGTAGTGACAAAATTGATTGAAATCAGAGATGATGATGCATGAAAACCAGAGTGATTAGAGATCTTAGATCACCAATAAATCAGAACCCTACCATATTCCTCCACAGTGAAGGTGTGGACTGTGTCTTTCACCCGGATGGAGTATTCTCCTTGAGGTGGCTCTGAGGAGAGAGGAAGGGAAAACTCGGCCATTCCTTGATTGAGATTTGCATTTAGCCACTGACCAATCCGATTTTGTCCTGGATCCTAAATAGTAGACACATTGAACCTGATTTATTAAAGGGGTTCTGTGGAGGGTTTAAAAAAAAACCTGACACTTACCTGTGGCTTTTATCGCTCCGCCCTGCAGCTGTCATGTCCCGCGCCAACCTCCTACGATCACCCGTTCCCCGTCACCGGTCCCGGTCTAATTATTCATCTAACTAGACTGTGGCTGCGCGGCCATGGCCACGAGCATGCTTGTTCCTGCTCGCATGTTCAGGAGCTTACTGCACAGACGCAGTACAAGAAAATCTTGTACTGCGCCTGCGCAGTAAGCTTCTGGAGATTCAAGCAGGAGCGAGCATTATTCGTCTAGTTAGTCTAGTTAGGTGGTGCGGGACATGACAGCTGGGGGGGGGAGGGGGAGATAGAAGCCCCAGGTAAGTGTCACTTTTTTTTTGTTTTTATAGCCTCCACAGAACCCCTTTACGGTTCTCCAAGACTGAAAAAAAAACATTAGAGAACATTACATTGGAGAACATACAAGTAAATGATCTGCGAACCTGGCCAGGAGTAATTGAACTGCTTTAGTAAATCTACAGAGTCAAGGCCAGTTATAGCAAGGACAGCTAAAAGGTTAGTGAAAAAGAGGTCATGCAACTCCTGCCCTGTGTACACACATATCCACTAAGAAAATAGTAATAAAACAAGACTGCTCTGGTTTTATTGCAATCAGCTCCTGCTGTAGGTGCGGAAAGGTTTTTTACTTACCTAGGTTTCCTCAAGTGCTCTGTAGTCCGTCAGCAGTGAAGAGTACAAATTTTGCATAATCTTAATTATACACATCATAATTTGCAATAACGATGCAAAATTGTGGACTTTTTTTCTATTCATTTAATACATAAATGTAATCAGGAACTGTAATTTTGTGCTGATTTTAGTGGTTAATAAGACCCCGTACATGCTGTTGTCACCAAAATATGTTAAAGGGAAGAGTGGGAACAAGTAAAAAAAATAAACACATTTTTCAAAAAGTCTTTGTAGTTTTTGAGATAATTGATTTTTAGAAAGCAAAGGAAAAATGGTTTTTAAAGTGAACCTAAAGTCTGGCCAAAAAAATGAGATTAACTCAACTGGGGCTTCCCTTAGCCCGCTGCAGCTGATCGGTGCCCTCGCAGCCCCGCTCCGATGGTCCAGGACCCGCCGGCGAACACTTCCGGTTTGGCCGTCACCAGCCGACAGGCATGGGAACGCGAGTGATTCTTCGCGTTCCCATGCCTGTATATCGCCCCCTATGCTGCTATTGTGGCCAATTCAGGTACAAAATTAAGCAAAATTTAGCATGATTGCGCAATTAAGTGAAATTACGAATGGATTATGCAAAATTAATTGAATGTTCAAATCGTAATTATGTATGGCTGTAATTGTGAAAAATTATTCAAAATGTCACGTAATTGTAATTAGCAGATTATAATCAACACTATCCATTGCACTCCCTTGCCTTTCCCTCCGTGGCACTCCCGTGAAGTCCCCAATCCAACTGGGTCACGTACTACTGCATATGCGCTGTACAACTGCGCAAACCACCTGATCTCTCTGCCATGGCTGGGAGAGTCTTAACGAACTAGGCATGTGCTGATGAATGCTCCTGTCCATGGGAGTATGTTTGGGTGGGGCCCTTGGTCATGACCACACATGCGTAGTGGTCCACAACAGCTGAGTCAAGGACTTTACGGGCAACGGCACAATAGAGGGAACCAGGAGAATGGCAAGGGAGTGGACGGACTACGGGGGGCTGAAGGAAGCCCTGTAGAAGTAAAAATCCTATCCTCCCTGAGTGGAGTTGCTTATCTTTTAACAGTGTTAATACATTATTTAGTCAAAGTTTGCCCTTTGTAAAATCCTTTCTCTCCCTATTTACCATCCTTAAAATTCTCTTGCTGGCAAGTAGCATCTCTGCAGAATGTTTGTTTTGTGTGTGTTCCATAGTGAGGAGAAACAACACCAAGGGATCAATTCTGTGTCTGTGCGAAAATAAATCTGGTCGGGAAAACACTGTTTTTTTAGACTTTTGTGCGCTGGTTCATACAAATTATCGCAGGTGCGGTAAAAGTTTGGTGAATTATCGAAGCCCATTGACAAAAACCTGTTAGTAACAGCAGGAGAGAGATACAAGCTGTTCCATGCAGTGAGGGCATTACAATAGAAGAGGCATCCCAGACATCCCTTTAGATGTACATGTTTTGTTATACTGCCTCTGCTTGCTCTGAATCTGCTCTGAATCTATTAGTCTTTTTTTAACATTCTATTTAATTGCCACAGCTTTACACATGCCATGCTTAGGTTATTTTCCCCACTAGTTCCTAAACATCTTCAAACAGGAACCCAAGAGGTTAAACAGCCACACAGCCTAAGATATTGAGGGGAAGCCTGTTTTGTTCCATTCTCGCTCTGCTGCTGCCTGGAGGGTTTAAAAGCTTGTCCCGCCGGTGAAGGCTGCAGGTCCATCATTCAGATTTGCAGGAAAATAGGGGCTGTTTCTATTGGCTATCTGGTCCTGTGAGTCACAGTTGCCTCTGCTTCTGCTTGTGAGTCACGGCTCCCAGCACAGTTTCCGCACTCTTTTCATCACTTCAAAGCAGACGGTATTGCTTCGTGCCTTTACCACGTAGTTGTAGGCTTTATGAATTGACATTTACTGAAATGTGTTGAGGTATTTACTGCACAAGTCGGTAATTTACCTCACTGCTCGATAATTCACTCAAGTCCGTTACCTGCCACTTGATTAAAGGGGGTTGTAATCCCCAAAACAATATCCAAAAATAAAAAAGTTAATATCCCCCAAATACATGTAAACCTTTTTAAAAAAATAGATTGCTATATGTCCCCATTTTTTTTTCATTTTACTTGGTCTGGGTTCCTTTGTTACATAGTCTGGGTGCTTCTGTCTAACTGCAGGAACTGCACTGCCAGCAGGATTGTAGTTTTTTTTTTATCTTGGCTACAATAACACGCTTATCTCAGCATGCACATAACAGGAAGCTTCACATTTTAAATAATATAAGGACACTATGACTAAAGAGTAATAGGACCTCCCCCACCCCCTTGAAGAGTTTACATAGTGATGTAAGTCCTTTGTCTAGGTGATGTTTGCTGTGGGAGGGACAATAAGCTGTGACAGTAGGGAGGAAAAATAAGTAATACCTTATTGATTGATTTTTGTGTTATTTTTTTTCAGTTAAAGGATACCCGAAGTGACATGTGACATGATGAGATAGACATGTGTATGTACAGTGTCTAGCACAAAAATAACTATGCAGTGTTCCTTTTTTTTTCTTTCTCTGCCTGAAAGAGTTAAATATCAGGTATGTAAGTGGCTGACTCAGACAGGAAGTGACTACAGTGTGACCCTCACTGATAGGAAATTCGCCTTTTTACCTCTTTCTTGCTTTCAGAAGCCATTTTCTGCTAGGCATGTGTTTTATAGTTGGAATTTCATATCAGTGAGGGTCACACTGTAGTCACTTCCTGTCTGAGTCAGGACTGAGTCAGCCACTTACATACCTGATACTTAACTCTTTCAGGCAGAGAAAGAAAAAAAGGAACACAGCATAGTTATGTGTGTGCTAGGCACTGTACATACACATGTCTATCTCATCATGTCACATGTCACTTCGGGTATCCTTTAATATGGAGTTTCATCTCACTTTAATCAGCTGCCAGAAAATGAACTAGTAGCTTCTGTGGTTGTTTGGCTTAGCTTTAAATGAGAATAAATTTGCTAGAACAGTCATTTGTATTGACAGGTTGCCTAACTAAAATAAACACATTCTGATAGCAGCTTCAAACTGATAAGGTATTAAATGCAGATGGTCAACGAAGTGCAAATAATTCCCAGTTGATGCTGGATTATGCAAGTTTTGTATGCAAAGATATGCAGCTTCAAATTCCAACAAGGTAGAATTCGTCCATTGTCAAGCTGCATAAATCTGCACATAAAATCTGCATATTGCTAGCTACATCATCTTAATGTGGCGGCTAGTGATACAACTATCGGAAACAATCGTTCGGGACCACTAATGGACAAAAATCTCCTAATCGATCAGATTGACGAGATCGATCCAAAAATTGGATCATTTTCATTAATCCGATTTCATTGGTTTGGAGCTTTTGGTCCATTTATGATCCCAAATCGTTTTCCAATTATGCATACGAATAATTGGGCATGAACGATCATTCAGCAAATTGTATCATTAGTGGCTACCTTAAAGGCGGCCATTAATGGTACTTTTTTTTTTATCAAATGCGATCTTTCAATGCAATTTGAATGATGGTAACTAATTGGAAGGCAAAAATCAATTGTTCCCATTAACGGAAGCATTTAAAAAGGTTTTACATTATGATTTGATCATAAAATTCAACATTTGGATTGATCATTTTTCCTTTTCCGATTGACCAAAGAATCACATAGATTTGCGTCTCAAACTGCAGTTTTCTATTCAATTCATTCATGAAAAATGTGTCAAAAGATCAAATCTGATGAAAAAATGGTACAGTTAATGGGCATCTTTAGAATTATTTTCATCTCACTGACCCTCCCATTTATTAAATAATTAAGTTGTCACTGCACAGTGAGAAAGCCAGAGGTGTAACTAGAGGGGTGCACCGCAGCTGCTGCCTCCAGACTCTGGTGCCTCTCCACTCAGAACTAAAATCAGTGGCGACCGGAGAGAGAGGTGCATGCTACCCATGGACGCGGAGAATTTCCAATACGGAAGTGATGTAATTTATCACTTCCTGCATGTGAAGTGCATGGGTGGGTAGTGTGCGCCCTTTAAGAACTGCAGTGGCAGGACGCAGTTTCCCTATCAGTGCACTTACTTCAGCAGTACAGTCAGAAAGGTGCTTGCTGGAAGTCGCTTCTGTGGCTGTCTGTGGTCTCGCGGATGCCTTCAGTGACACTAATTCACCTCATATACTCAGCATGACCGCAGGCACAAATCACATCCATGCCAGGATGGGGTAGAATTCTATCCAGAACCGCAGCTCATACTGTTGTCCCCGGCAGAGAATCTCAGCATGCACCTAGTAGTATGTAATCTCATTCCCTAAATATAACAATTTGCTGTACTATACCCTTGCTTTGCTTGTTACATGCTATTTTACTGTGCCCCTCACTGAATGGAAGATGCCCGCCCCAGTCAGCACCCAGATGTACCCACTCTCCCATCCCAGCCAGCACCCAGATGTGCTCACCCCAGCCAGCACCCAGATGTTCCCACCCCAGCCAGCACCCAGATGTGCTCACCCAGCCAGCACCCAGATGTTGCCACCCTCCAACCTCAGCCAGCTCCTAGATGTGCTCACCCTCCATCCCCAGCCAGCACCCATATTTTGATACCCTCCCACCCCAGGCAGCACCCATACCCTCCCACCCCAGCAAGCACCCATATGTTCCCACCCCAGCCAGCACCCATGTATTCCCTCACACCCCAGCCAGCACCCAGATGTGCTCACCCCAGCCTGCACCCATATGTTCCTACCCTCCACTCCAGCCAGCAACCATATAATCCTTCCCTCCCACCCCAGTCAGCACCCCAATGTGCTCTCCCCATCCAGCACCCAGATGGGACCACCCTCCCACCCTAGTCAGCAACTAGATGTTTTTGAATGCCCACCTCAGCCAGCACCCAGATGCTCCCACCAACCCACATCAGCCAGCACTCAGATGTGCTCACCCTTCCACCCCAGTCAGCACCCATATGTTTCCACCCTACCACCGCAGCCAGCACCCAGATGTGCCCATCCTCCTACCCCAGCTAGCCCCCGGAGGTGCTCTCCCCAGTCAGCACCCAGATGTGCCCTCCCTCCCACCCCAGCTAGCACTCAGATGTTTTCACATGCTCACCTCATCCAGCACTCAGATGCTCTAAGCCCCCCAACTCAACCAGTACCCAAATGCTCTCACCCTGCCACCCCACATGCCACATTTATGTTACAGGGGCATTTTAAACTCTGTAATTGGGGGGGGGGGGATTCAGTGTTTGCAATAGTTGCCATTTTGCCCAGCTAATATTTGCAGATTGGAAATGGATCAATCAATTTAAACCTGGGTGGGAGTGGTCTATTTGCAAGCTACATATATTTGCATAAAAATTTACATAATCCTGCATAAACTCGGAAACATTTGTTCTCATGATCATCCCTACTTGGTGGAGTTCTTCTGAAACTTTTAACTGATATTTTAAAACAAATGGCTACACTTGAATGGACACAAAAACCTCAAAAATAATTTCTACATGTTAGATGATAAAGCAAAACTTGTGGGTTTCCCCCAATATTATGTGAGAAAGAGAGGGATAGAGAAGGTTTTTTATTTTTTATTTTACCTGTAGTTCTACGACTGGTAACTGTAAAGAAAAAAGAAAGAAGTTTACAAATTTGTCTGAACATTATATTCATGATATTTGGCTTTGCATTTGTTTTAAGTAACATCACTTAAAGGAAACCTGAAGTGAGATGTATATGGAGCCTGCCATATATATTTCCTTGTAAACATCTTTCTGGCATCAGTTGTGTTTGAATCCCACACCTGGAACAAGCATGTTGCTAATCTTGCCAGATTACCACACCACACCCCCAGGCAATGAAAGTCCATGGGAGGGTTCACATTCCCCATGTTGCGGTACGCTACCCTTGAAGTGCCCTATCTAACACACATCCAAAGTTAAGTTGCTGTGCGGCTCTTGCAGAGATCTGCATCAGACCAGTAGCCATGTAAGTCTATGGTAATATGCATGCCTTTAAAAACCTTGCCACAGTTTTCAGAGTTGAAATATGCTTACTTGCACGTCATCGATTGCCCAAAAGGAAGTGAGCATCACTTCCTGTTGGCCGGATGCCAGGCAGGGATTAACACATACTGACGTGATAATCCCTGGAGGCCTAGTTTTGGCGGTGTGGTGTGCAGGCCGCACTGCTGCTTCCAATCTACAGTGTGAAGATGTCTCAGGGTCTTAAAGTAGCCATACATCTATCGATTTTGAAGCCCTATTGACCATCTGATGCAATCATTTTATCAAATAAATAATTGGTGCCGCAACAAGCATAGCAATCAAGTATTTGACTAACCCCTGACGGCTGTCTCCCAAATATAAATGTGCCCCACCAGTGCCCATGCATTCAAGTCTCACCTGCTCCAGATGCTGCGACTGTCCAGCTTTTTCCGGTCTTGTTCACTGCTTCTCTGCCACCAGGGGCTCGTGGGGAAGCAAAAGACGAGACTGAGGGCAGCTGGAGCAGGTGAGATTTTAATGCTGGTGAATGAATCATGGCCTCGTGCATATTTCTACCCAGGAAGCGAGTGGAGCATCCAGAAGAAAAGGATTTCACAGCTATCACAACACACACAAGTGCAGAGCCATTAGAGCTGTTGTATATGGTGTATATACTGTGGTTTCCTTGAAAATCAATGATGTATTACTGCTCCATTATTTGAAAAGGGAAGAATTAGAGGTTTAGGACATATTTGATCTATTAACCTCCCTGGCAGTAAGCCCGTGCTGAGCACGGGCTATGCCGCCGGGAGGCACCGCTCAGGCCCCGCTGGGCCGATTTGCATAATTTTTTTTTTGCTACTAGCAAAGTGCTAGCTGCGTGTAGCATCCGATCGCCGCCGCTACCCGCCGATCCGCCGCTATTCCTTGCGCCGCGGCCGCCCCCCCCCTCAGACCCCGTGCGCTGCCTGGCCAATCAGTGCCAGGCAGCGCTGTGGAGTGGATGGGAGTCCCCTTTGACGTCACGACGTCGATGACTTTGTCTCGCTACATGAAAAAAAAAAATTTAAAAACACTACTTTGCTGCCCCCTGGCGGATTTTTTTAAACCGCCAGGAGGGTTAATATTACATTAAAGGATACCCAAAGTTAGAGGGACATGGAGGCTGACATATTTATTTTCTTTTAAACAATACCAGTTGCCTGGCTGTCCTGCTGGTCCTCTACCACTAATACATTTTAGCCATACAGCATGAACAAGCATGCAGGTCGGATGTTTCTAACTGAAGTCTGACTGCCTTTATCACATGCTTGTTTCAGGTGTGTGATTCAGACACTACTGCAGCTACAATAAGCAGCAGGACTGCCAGGAAACTGGTATTGATTAAAAGGAAATAAATATGGCAGCCTCTATAGGTTTCCCAGTTCCGATTCCCATTAAGGCACAAACCTTTTTTCTAGAGTTGTGTAAGAATTTATGGTATTTGAAGAGAGAAAGTAAGTGTCCAAAACATTTGGCCAGTGAGGTTGTAGCTCTACAGCTTTACAGAACAATATTCATTATGTTACCCTTAACCTCTTAAGAACCGCAGTGCTAAACCCCCCTAGTGACCAGGCCATTTTTAGTAAAATAGGCCACTGCAGCTTTAAGGCCCCCCCCCTTTTCTCCCCACCAACAGAGCTCTCTGTTGGTGGGGTCTGATCGCTCCCCCATGTTTATTTATTTTTTTATAAATATTTATTGTTAGTGTTTTTAATAAAAAAACACTGTTTCTTTAAATAACTTCCCTCCCTCCCCACAGCCAGCCAATTACGGCGATCGGCTGTCATTGGCTTCTGCCTATGAGAGCCGATCGCTCTCTTGTCCCCCAGGGGGACAGCCATGTCACACGGCTGTCCCTAGTACAGCGCTGCTGCCGATCGCAGTGCTGTACATGTAAATAGACGGCGATCACGCCGTCTAACAGTCTCCCGACCGGCAATAGCGACTCTGAGACCGAAGGTGGGGTGGAGCTCCACCCCCCAAGCAGGAGATGCGTGCATTAGCTGGCCTCAGGACTTTACGGCAATCGGCGTTAGGCGGTCCTGGGTCGGCAAGAGGTTAATTATTACTATATGATTCCACTTACCAATATGTTTTGCGGATGAAGATCCTCATCGAGGGACATCACTCTGAATTTCACTGCAGAAGACAAATACAGAGGAAATGAGCTACTGAAGAAGTTCCTGACTGTCTCAATTAGTGATGATTTCGTGTAAATTTTCGCAATTATGCCTATATCTAATTACGATTTGTACATTCATTTGATTTCATATGGTTATTCGTAATTTCACATAAAATTTCGTGAAATTTTCGTGTAATTTCATGTCGACTTTAAAAGGGAATAGCAAAGCCCCCATACATGCTATTGACACAAAAATTGCTACATGGCTACATTGCACTTGGTACAAGTGAAAAAAATAATTTTCCAAAAAGACCTTGTAGTTTTTCAGAAAATCGATTTTAAAAGTGCTAAGAAAAAATGGTTTTTAAACTCTTTAAAAAATGACAAGGTCTCTTTTTAAAATATCTACTTTTGACATGTACCCACTCCTTAACATATGTAACAATTTTGGAAGCAATAGCAGGTATGAGGGCTTTGCTATTATCTGCCAAAACCAGTACAAAATTGCGCAAAATTATGAAATATTACTATTACATGCGAAATGAATTACGATTTTCTCTGAAGTTTCACATTACGGTTACGATGCCTAATTGCGAATTTCGATGCGAAATCAAAATTTCGGCGCACCACTGGTCTCAATGCCATCTCCACATCTCCACATCTTCATGTCCTTCCAAACCTCACATGAGTAGAGATGCTCATTCGGATTTCACAGAATTGAAATTGCCGCATTTCCGATTGGAAATTGGCAATGGGAAATCGGTATTCTGCAGAAACCTGATTTACCACAACTCAGTCATTTTATCCCAATCACAGAACTTGGAAGCTTTGGATCAAACAGAGAATGTAGAATTGTTCCACAAAAATCAGATTGGCCAGTTGCATCATTGCATGTGCTCCGGTATTGGCCATGGAGGAAATCCAAAGACATAACGACAAACATTGTTTAGGTGATACCTTTAATGACTTACTGTAGAAGATTTCTCTGCAAGTTTTCGAAACTTTACGTTTCTTCATCAGACATGTTTCAGAACTGGTTCAGAACCGTGCAAAGTAGTGCCACATACTCAAGCTTATACTGTATATGATTTTCTAGGGTATACAGCAATCTGAAATCATGTTACACTCTTCCTCTTTGTGAAATGTAAAGGATCTCCTCATAGGTTAGAATAGGTCTAACCTTTGTGGCGCTGGAGCTTACAGCCAGGTCCCCTTCAGTTTCTAGAGAGGGACCATTGCATCATCATCATCATCATCACAGTAGCTCTGTCACCTGGAGAGACATCTGAGAGGGGGTTTAGCACTCATGCAACCAACCTCCTCTCTTTTCTACTAAAGGGTATACATGGCTATTACAGCCATGTGCTTCTCCACTGTATACCAAGCAGTGTGGTAACCATAACTTTGATATATGATGAGGCAGCTGGGTGGCAATATGGGAGGCATGGATTCTGGGATGTGATGCCAAGATTTGTTAGAAGGGGAGGAGTCAGAATGGAGCTGATTAGAGTCAATATTTCTACAGGTGTGTTGGTTCCATGTCTGTAGGGTAATATGTTGCAGACTATAAAAGGTGAGTTTAGGGCGTATTTGGGAAAGGATGGGGGTACACAGGTTAATTATAAGGAATGCTCATTAGGATTCTGAGGAGATTAAACTGCAGTATTTCCAACTGGAAATCAGCATTTCCGATTGGAACTTGGAAATCGGAAAACTGAAATCGGAAATCAGATTTCTGCGGAAATACCACATTAACACAACTCAGTCATTTTAGCTCAATCACAAAACCTAGATGCATTGGACCAATTCAAGAATGCAGAGTCAACTCTGAACTATTTGGCTAATCAGAGGATGCAAACATTGCCCCAAAAAAGACTCCTTGGAAGTCGGATTTCTGTGGAAATACCACATTAATGACACTTGGTAATTTTACTCCAGTCACAGAACTTGGACGCATTGGACTAATCAGAGAATTCACAGTCAATGTGAAAGTATTTGGCCAATCAGAGAATGCAAAAAAATTACCAGAAAAAGACTACTCGAAAATTGAAATATGAAATCAGAAATCGAAAATCTGCGGAATCGGTAATCGACATTGGTGGTGGAAATTGGAATTTCAGCAGAATTGGAAATCAGCAATTCTGGCCACCCCTATTAATTAGCAGAGGCCTGAGAGAATTGTAATAACAAATACTGTGGAAATGGGCTTTAAATGCCCTTTTAGTTGAGGCATTACCGGTCTGGCCAGGCTTGTACACAGCTTTGTCTGTCTGAACCAGAATACTGGACCTCGTCTTCTTCACTAGGACTTTAGTGGTTTTAGTCTGACCGTCTTCTCCATGTCCTATGAAAGCAGTCACCACCCCCACTGCTTGATTTTCATCAGGATGTGGAATCTAAGCAAGAAAACACAAACATGACCACATGAGGTCAACTGTAACATCAAGGTTTTTGGATGGAAAGCAGCCGGCTGAACAACAAGCAATGAAGCAAACCAATAGATATACAACTCAAAATGAAGCAGGTAAATTTAATGTCAGAGTTTTGAACAACCACTGAATTTTGAGCCTGATGCTTTTACTATCCGTAATCCTGATGCCAAAAAATACATACTGAGGCCCTGTTCACAGTGGTCAGTTGCCTTGCAGAATAATTCTGCATGTTAACTCACTGCACATACAATTTTATAGGAGCAGTTGAAAAAGTCGCAGACAAAAATGGGCGCAATTGTTATTCATTAATATATGTGGGCGCAATTGTTATTTGTCAATATATGTGGGCATAATTGTTATTTATTATAATATAGAAAGCTGTTACGCTATTTAGCAGGTGGCTGCAATTAAATTGAAATGTATTGTATTATTGTTAGCAGGGATAAGGGGGTGTTAAGGTTAGGCACCACTAGAGGGGTCTTAGGATTTGGCACCACCAGGGGGGTCTTAGGGATAGGCACCACCAGGGGGGTCTTAGGATTAGGCACCACCAGGGAGGTCTTAGGGTTAGGTACCACCAGAGGGATCTTAGGGTTAGGCACCACCAGGGTGGTCTTAGGGTTAGGCACCACCAGGGTGGTCTTAGGGTTAGGCACCACCAGGGGAGGGTTCTGTGTGAGTGTAAGGAGAGGTTAGGTTATAGTTAGGTTCAACATTATCGGTAAATGTAATACCACAATTAAATCATTATTTACTGTTTTTTGTTTATCGATTTTGTTATTTAACATTGCACTTAATTTTTTTTTATCGATATTGCTAGTAATATCGGTATTTAATGTCGCGCCTAAATTAGCTCGCGACTTTTTCAAATGTATGTAATTCTATGCTTTATTTTATATTCAAATCTACATTTTACGTTTTTACTGTTTCATTATTTCTGCTCAATGACACAATAATTGAAGTATGCCATAACTAAAATCTATGAACTATTGTCCCTTTCTATCTCTTTCCTGCTTTTGGAAGTCATTTTCTGCCAGGAAAGTGTATTATCGTTGTAATTCCTTATCAGTGAGGGTTACGCTGTAATCCGACCCAGTCCCGGCCCAGACAGAAACTACCACTTACATACTTGATGTTTAACTCTTTCAGACAGAGAAAGAAAAAAAGGAACACAGCATAGATATTTGTGTGCCTGGCACTGTACACACACATCTCTCTCATCATGTCACCTCGGGTATCCTTTTAAGCAAAAAAAAACAAAAACCCTTTATGATATAATGAATTAATAAATTGTATGTGTAGTGCGGATAATGAATAGAATATTGGTAGTAAAGAAAAGAGTTTCATATTTTTATTTTCAGTTGTATCTTTTTTTTCTTATTATAACATTGCATCATACTGTCATAGTTGCAGTTTTAAAACCACTCTCTGGGCCATACGCAATTCACTTTTTTCTCCTGTTTTTTCTCCTGGGTGATATTTTCACAACCTGTCAATGAAATCATTTTTAAACCACCAGCATACAAGAAAATTGTCAGAATAATTTTAATAATATCGGTACTTTTTTACTGACTTTTTAGTAATTTTTCAATTGCAAAGTTCTGAAAAATTATTTTAAATACAAGATGAAAATTTCCCTCCAAGGAGTAGTGATGTTGGGAACATCAAATTTTGGTTCACGAACGTGTTAGAGAGACATTACATTTGCAGGGTAGGTGGAGGAGGACAGTGGGTACAAGAGGGGCAGGCATCTGGGGCTCCCCATCTTAATTTTTTTTTAAATAATACATTTATATACTTGTTAATACATTATCTGTCATTTTAGCACAATGACTTTGCTATTTTTTCCCTCTAACTTTAACATCAATTTTCTCGAAAACTATAGGGTCTTTTTGAAAAGACCCTATAGACGCCAACCAATCCCAGCGATCGGCTCTCATAGACATCAGCCTAGCTATGAGAGCCGATCACTCTCTAAGCCTCCCAGGAAGACAGCCAAGTGACAAGGCTGTCCCCAGTATAGCACTGCTATAGATCTCAGTGCTGTACAATGTAAATAGATGGCGGTTTTGCCACTGGGAGATGACGGACCGGAGCTCCGTAATTCAAGCAGGGATGCGCGCACAATCCCCTGCAAAACCCCCGCCCCAGGACTTGACGCCAATCTGCGTTAGGTGGTCCTGGGGCTGCCACCTTGCAACCACTAACTGGCGTTAGGCAGTCGCAAGGAGGTTAAAGGGTAACTTCAGCCTAAACAAACATACTGTCATTACGTTACATTAGTTTAAGTTAATTAAAATAGATAGGTAATATAATCTCTTACCCACCCTGTTTTAAAAAAACAGGCAAATGTTTGTGATTTCATGGGGGCAGCCATCTTTTTCATGGGGACAGCCATCTTTTTGGTTGAAAGGAGGTGACAGGGAGCATGAGACACAGTTCCAACTGTCCTGTGTCCTGATCACCCCTCCCAGCTGCGCGCACTAGGCTTCCAATTTCAAATTCAAAATTAAAAAATATATATTTGTGCCAAAACAGCAGAAGGAGAACAACAACATCAGAAATCCCATCATGCTTTGCACAGCATCAGGGGAAAAATGCCCGGGCAGTTTTCTTCTGTGCAGCTAGAAATGAGGCTTGGGTAAGAAAAACAAAGTTCTGATGTTGTGAAACTGTTAAAGAAACACCAAGCCGTTTCAGTGCAGCTGAGTAGATTTTTAGTCTGGAGGTTCACTTTAAATAAGGTATGTGCCTGAAGGAATCTCTCCTGCTAAAAATAGATGTTAACTTTACTTTTTACCTGGATTTGACTGCAAGTGAATGTGACATCCTGCTCAAAGGACTTTTCCATGAGAGTTGTGCTCTTTCCATCCAGATGTATGCTGATTAATACTGAACACTTCTTTTGAACTCCTTGTAGTTGCAGACACATCGTTTCAGGATGCTGTGAGCGAATCTCGGAGGGGAAGATAACAGCATAGTGTCTGCAAAAGTAAAAAACAGTGAACACTGAAACCTGCAAACAACTGCAACACAATGGATTTTGTACACAATTAACAAACTAGCAAGCATTTGTATATGCATAGTGTGATAATTCTTAACTGCTAAGCAAGCTTGGGACATCATACATGCAAATTCAGGGCTAATTCCTCCAGTGATCAGTGCTCCCCTCCGCTCCTGCTGGCATCTCCACTCGCTCTGACATTAGTGCCGGGTCCTGGCTTGATGACATCATCAAGCCGCAACCAGGAACTGAGTGGCAGTAGGAGCGGAGATGCCAGCCAGAGCGGAGGGTTCCACAGCGGCTCATCACTGGAGCCTGAGAGGTGAGTAAAAGTTGCTGACTAAAGGGGGGACATCTGGCTACGGGGGGGGGACACCATTCCCAGCAAGCCCCAGCAGGGATCTGGCTGCCTGACCCCCCCAAACACACACCCCCTCCCGCATGTAAGATGCTTGGTCCATAAGGGGGGTTAGGCAGCTGGTCCCGAAAGGGTTAATTAAAAAATATAAATAAACATAGCAGCAGCAGGCTGGTGGCACCAAGTGAAAGCACTATTTGTTGGAAGAATTGAGGTAAATTCATTTGGGTGCTAAGTTGTATGACTGAGCAGTAAACCGTTGTATTGTTAAGTGCAGAATTGTAAAAAATGGTCTGGTCACTAGCAGGGTATGAATCTCTGGGACGCAAGAGGATAATCAAAAATAGAAGTACCCAGTGCATGCATGGCACTGACATATATTTATTTGGAAATGGGGTGAAAAGGGTTGTATGTGTGTTTGGGTGGGGAGTTGATGGATGGATGGATGGATCTGCAGTTGCTCACTCCAACTGCCAAAATAGTGTACCGACAAGTTGGGAAGCTGACTGACATCTTTGTATAGATCCTTACCAGGAAGTACTTTTGTGAAGAATAAAGGAAACACTGAGATTCCCCATGAGGAAATACACCAATTCAAAATCTGTCAGATCTCTCAGCTTTTTGCTGTGACAAAGAAATAGGGAAAAGGCCATTTATAGTGCATTTTATTCTGGTAGAAATATACATTTATGTGTAAAATTTTAAATTTTAGTTTCATGATAGTGGTCCTTTAAAGGAGAACTGTAGTGAGAGGTATAAGGAGGCTGCCATATTTATTTCCTTTTCAGCAATACCAGTTGCCTGGCAGCCCTGCTGGTCTATTTGGCTGAAGAAGTGTCTGAATCACACCAGAAACAAGCATGCAGCTAATCTTGTCAGATCTGTCATAATTGTCAGAAACACCTGATCTGCTGCGTGCTTGTTCAGGGTGTATGGCTGAAAGTATTAGAGGCAGAGGATTAGCAGGATAGCCAGGCAACTGGTATTGCTTAAAGAGACACTGAAGCGAGAATAATTCTCGCTTCAGAGCTCATAGTTAGCAGGGGCACACGTAGTGTTGAGCCGAAATTTTCGAAATTTCGCGTTACTATAATTACGCATGCGAAATTTGCTATTACGATGCGAAATTATGGTAGCGTAATTGCCATTAAAATCGTAATTGAAAATACTGTAAGCGTAATTTTCAACGCGTAATTTCGCGTTTCGTTCATAACGTAATTTCGCGTTAAACCATAACGTAATTTCGGGTTCGCTTAATTTTCGCGAAATTTAGCTTATTTTTTTTCGCGTTTTCGTCTGCATGGCGAATTTTGATGCGAAATATCACTACATGGCGAATTTTATATGCGTAACGCGAAAAACGACGCGAAAATTAACGCTTACAGTTACATGAACTATCGCGAAATTACGTTATGTAACTACGCTTACAAACGGTTGCATGCAAGGCAAACGTAATTTCGCGATACCCACTGTAATGCGAAAATTGCGTGAAAATTACGCTTACGCGGAATTTCTCAAAATCCTTCTTCATTACGATTATGTACTTACGGCCATAATCGTAATTACACTAATTACGCGAAATTTCGCGAAATCGTAATTAAGTCATTACGCTCATCTTTAGGCACACGTGCCCCTGCTAAAACACCGCTATCCTGTGGCTAAACGGGGGTCCCTTCACCCCCAACCCCCCCCCGCAAAATCAACGACCAAATTGGTCGTAGATTTTGCTGCTCCTAGAGGCAGGGCTAACGGCTGCAGCCCTGCCTCTCAGCGCATCTATCAGCGGCGCATCGCGCCTCTCCCCCGCCCCTCTCAGTGAAGGAAGACTGAGAGGGGCGGGGGAGAGGCGGAGATGCGCGCTGACAGACGCGCGTGGGGCAGGGCTGCGGCGGTTAGCCCTGCCTCAGTCCGGAAGAGATCCCCTGCTGCTCGGAGGGGATTTCGGGGGGTCAGGGACCCTCGTTTAGCCGCGGGATAGCAGCGGTTTAGCAGGGGCACACATGCCCCTGCTAACTATGAGCTCTGAAGCGAGATTTATTCTCGCTTCAGAGTCTCTTTAAATGGAAACAAATATGGCAGCCTCCATATACCTCTCACTACAGTTCTCCTTCAAGACACTCTGCAATATTTCCAGCAAGGTTAACAAAGTGCATTTGTGTGCTTTTATTACCACTTAACCTGCCCACATTTTTTTTTTATCATGTAGCTAGCCTAGCGCTAGCTACACGATTCCCCCCTCCCTGCGGCATCCCTCCCACCCCTCCGATCGCCGCCGGCGCAAAGACTCGTCCGGGCTTCCCCCGTCGCCATGGCGACGAACATTGTGACGTCATCGACGTCGTGACGTCACAGGGAGTCCTGATCCACCCTTCAGTGCTGCCTGGCACTGATTGGGGGAGGGGCCCTGTATCACGGCGGGTAGCGGCGGATCAGTGGCAAGCAGCGGCGATCGGGTAGGACACGCAGCAAGCAAAGTGCTTGCTGCGTGTTTAAATTGTTTTTTATTCAAATCGGCCCAGCGGGGCCTGAGCGGTGACCTTCGGCGTCTCTGGACGAGCTCAGCTCGTCTAGAATGCTAGGGAGGTTAAAGCAACCACATTGAAAATATTTGAATGATTACATTACAGAGAAGAAGGCTGCAGAAAATCTCAAATCTTTTAACTGACGTTTTTTCACAGATGCTGTGGCTGTGTCAATATATATGACTTTCTATATGCTATCAGAAACCTTTGGCACAGATCACTTGTGCAACATTACAGCAGTTTGCAAGTTACGGTAACTTCTGTTAGCATTGGCTATGGTGTGGTATTTCTGATCCACCCACGCTGCATTGCAGCAATAGATACGTAGACCATATTCCTTCTCAAGTTCATCAGACTAATACTGTACTCACCATAGCTCAGCTGTTCCTATTGTCTGTACAGGGGCGTAACTATAGGGGATGCAACCGCTTCAGCCGCAGAGGGGCCCATTGTCCCTCTGGGGCCTGCCCAGGGTCATTTTTTTTTGGGGGGGGCAGAAGCGCCGTGAGCGGGGGAGCGCTGCCGCCCGATTGTAGGCCCCCCCAGATGTTAAACTAATAGACGCCGCACCAGTTAATTCCCCGCAGCCCGCAGCTCACCTTAGCCTGCGGGAGTCTTCAGGGAGGCAGAGCAGGGCTACGGGAAGATGGCGACCGAAGCCCTGCACTGGAGACTATTTGTGTCTCCAGTACAGGGCTTCAGGCGCCATCTTCCTGTAGCCCTGCTCTCTGCCTGTCAGCGCAGGAGATTTGCTGCAGGAGGATCGTCGGGCGAGCTGCGTGCCAGAGGCCAACCGGGAGAGGAGACTTCTGTCAGGTGAGTGAATTAATTTCTTTGCAGGTGCATTAGTTTCTGGTGAAATGCTGCCCACATTTTGATTTTTTTTCTGGTGAAATGCTGCCCACTTTACGATTATTTTTTGGTGAAATGCTGCCTACTTTACAATTTCTTTCTGGCAAAATGCTTATGCTGCCCACTTTAAGATTTCTGGTGAAATGCTGCTCACTATACAATTATTTTCTGGTGAAATGCTGCCCACTTTACAATTATTTTCTGGTTAAATTCTGCACTGTAACGATCGGTGTCAACACACAGAGAGAATCTGATTATTGGTGATCTGCAGTATCACCAAAAATACAGATATATACCTGATTATTGATGATCTGCAGAATCACCAATAATACAAGTATGACTAACCTCTGGACACCTAAAACAGTGATAACAATAATGACAATGTCAAAACACAAGATCGTGGAAATGTCCACCACACAGCGATTCCTCAGAGGTGTGGTTACCTCTGAATGGGAACCCCGTATGTGAGATCCTCTAAAGGGCTGGAAGAGGAGTCTCAGCCTCTAGCAGTAATAATCTGCTAGGGCAAGCGTCTAAAAGAGGCAAGCCTCAGAGATAGCCCACCAGTGGGAGACGTTCCACTGGAGGGAGAAAGGTCAGACAAGCAGAGGTTCGGCAACAGAGAGATGGCAGCAGTACAGGAACGGAAGGCTGATTTAGAGTCGGTAAACAGGCAGGGTCGGCAACTTTGAATCAGATAGGCAGAGGTACAAGATCGATAAGAGAAGAGAGTAGTCAGGGATAGCCAGAGTCAAGACACAGGTAAATATACAATCCAATCCTAAACTGAGGTGTGACGTCCTTGGTATCAACACCTAGGAACTGAGCTAAGGTCTGAGCGTTTACACCTAAGTATTCACGACAGCAGACGAGGAGCAACTGACACCTAGCTCCTTATATGCTGGGAGCGCTTCTGCAGTGCCACCCAGCCGCCCAGCCAACCTGACAGCTAGCTGGAGTCAGCTGACCAGCAAGTCAGCTGACTCCCCATCTAGCTGCATAAAGGTCCTGCCGCCGGGCGCACGCACGCTTAATGCATGCCCTGTTTGTGGCCGAAGGACCTGTGTGGAACAGCGAGGCGGGGACCGCCGTCGGCTGACACGTGGAGACGGCGTCCATGCCACTCTCCGCCGCGGCGGTATCCCCGCCAGCTGTTGCACACTTTACGATTATTTTCTGGTGAAAAGCTGATTTCATAGTGAAACGCTGCCCCGTTACAAGTATTTGCCACCTATGGGGGGGGGGGGGGGCATCCACATTTTTGCAGGGGGCCCAGTGATTTCTAGTTATGCCCCTGTGTCTGTATATATTTTTTAGGAGATAGTCTTTTCCAGCAGGAGCGTATTGCACACATAAAGTTATAGGAGCTCCTTGAAGCTGCCCCCCTACAATAAAACAAATAAAAATTCCATGACGTTTGGTTAGTGCTACGATTGTGTCCTATTGTGCTACAAAAATCAAGATTTTGCTGCTTTAACTTTGAAATTAAAAGCACTTATTTTTTTCCCAGACAATAACATCACCCACCCCCATACCACAGCCTAGGGATATGCAGGTAGTATGGTTGGATAATGCTGTGTTTGTGCTCATTTATGCTGTAAAAACCATTATTCTATCTTTTATAGCTTTTGATATATCAAAGTTTTATAAAGGTCGAAAGCTCACTCAGCCTTTGCACTTTTGTAGGGGAGCTGATTTAACTTTTTGACTTTTAATAACGGGACTCCCAGATGTCTGACCCTTACCAAACAAATGGGTAAAGGGGCTCAACTCTAAATTGATTTTCTCAAAAACATACCTAGCAAATTTGGTGAAGATAGCATGCATGGGGGGTTTGATATTAATCGCAGAAGTCCATGCCATTGATTGTAATGCAATTCGCAAAAACACGCAATTTGGTGCGAAATAGCTGATTTGCGGTGACACAAACTAAGAAGCCTCCAAGTCTCCTCTAAAGGAATCGGAAGTACTCAGGTCTCCAAGTTTTTCCGAAGACAAGGGGCTCCGTACTGCACACTACAGTAATGATGTGGGGTGTCTGGTGCTCTTGCTAATGCTGATGTTACACACTATTTCTCTTAATATAATCTGGTGGGCATTATTTCTGCAGAGACCAAAAAAACCAAACAACCAAACAAACAAAAAAAACGAACCACAAAGATATGAACCCGATATAATTTTTGACCCTACAGATTTGCTTTAATATGGCTGGCCCAGCAATTAGAATGAATTTAGTGCTGAGAACATAGAAACTAGCATTAGCAAAAATGGTAAGCTGATCATTCATCAGCAATGAATATTTGAAGTTACTCACAGTTTGGCTTCCACAGTCCAGGAGATATGAAGGAGGACAAGTCCCACACACAGCACCCAGGACCCCATCATGAGGGCTGCAAGTCTCAAAGTGATTTAGGAAGGCTTGGAACTGCCTTCAAATAACCTTTACTGTCCCACACCCCCTCCTGTACTATTTACCACAGGAAGCGCACAATGGACATTGACCAATGACCACCGCACAGCAAATATTTGTCAGATCTTGCGGGGGTGAAGAGGACTTGTAAATAATGCTATCTGGCATAGCTCGGGAATTGATGCAAGCAGAATCTTTGCTGTCTTTATACTTCAACTCATCTGTGTTGCGTTCCCAGTTTTCATACATTATATTATTAATATTGATATTTATAAAGCACCAGCATATTGCAACTAACCTCGTTTGTATTAATCCACAGAAAACTTGAATGTTTTATTAAAACAGATGTCAAGCCAAATTTAGGATGGCTTTGTTAGCAATTATGTAAAAGTTTTATGGTTCCGTTTTTCCCCTGGGGGTTTTCTCTTTTTTCCTTTGATTGTTCAAGGTTGGCACTTAGAAAAAAAAAGTAAGTTGAAGGGAAGGTCCAGGATAAATAAGAAGTAAAAATCTACTTAACTGGGGCTTCCTCCAGCCCTTGGCAGCCGACCTGTGCACTCGCTGCAGCTCCGGTGGCTCCTGGTCCCCTCCGGTGTAGATGCCGACCAATACCCCCCCCCCTCCCCCTCCCCGGTTGGCATCTGCTTGTGCTTCACCATGCAGCTCACTGAGTCGCACTGATGTCATCCGGACTGGACGGCGCAGGCGGATGACATCAGCGTGACTTTGTGAGCCGCGCGCTGGAACGCAAGAAGGCCTCTTGTACTGGATGGGACTCCGGGCCACCGACGGGGAGAGGAGCTGCGGCAAGGGCACAGGATGGCTGCCAGGGGCTGGAGGAAGCTCCAGATAAGTAGATTTTTACTTTTTCTTCATCCTGGAAATGTCCTTTAAACAATAGCGATGGTCATGCCTAGTAGAACTGATGGAGAAGCAAGTGATGTGTTTGATCAGCTGATAGATTTGTAAGGTCCTGATTTGCTGTGATCACATCCTGCTTTAGCTCTAGCAAATCAGACACTTGCATTTCTATTACTTGACCAAACTGATCACATGCTTCTCCATGAGTTCTCTTAGGCATGACCATCACTAGTAAAATAAAGAAAGAAAGAAAATCACTCCTAAAAACGCTGAGCATTTGCGATTACACTCGCGCTTCTAGGTGTGCACCAGCCCTCAGATTTGATGGTGGTTAGCCTCCCCCAGGCCCCTAGACTCTCTCCAGGCCTTAGACAACTGCCTAGGTTTGGCTTGTAGATGATCTGGCTCTGGTGTTGCCATCAGATATAGTTTGACACTTTGATTAGGCCTCTCTGATCAAAGTGTCAAACTAACATGTTACATTGGTGTACCTGCATTGTGGGGAGGAGCTAAAGTGCGCATACCCACAGAGATCACCCACATACCCCTCACACTCATCCTCGACACACCAGGGGCGTATCTGGGTGACATAGCACCTATGGCAAACACTGAAATTGTGCCCCCCCCCCCCTTACCCCATCAAACCACCTTGTCCCATAATAACAGCCTATTTTCTTGCAATGATACAAGTCTCCCCAGTATAGGCTGCTAGAGTTAACCCCCAAGTAAAGGTAACCAGAAGCAGCACCCTAGTATAGGTAGCCAGAGGTAGTTCACCCAGTATAAGTAGACCCATGTTTACATTGCCCTCCCAGTATATGTAGTTAGAGATGTCTCCCCAGTATAAGTGTCCTTCTCTAGCATAAGTGGTAAGAGGTATCCCCCTAGTATAAGTAGTCCCTCAGTATAGGTAATGAGGTTCCCCTCAGTAGTCAGTATAAGTAACCCCCTCAGTATAGATTTGGCAGGTGCCCCCCAGTATAAGTAGACCCTCCCAGTATAGGTAGTGAGAGATATCTCTCAGGTATAAATGCCTGAAAGGCATCCTTCAGTATGGTGCTGAAGCATGAGGGAGGAGAAGGCAGCCATGGCGCCCATGGTGCTGTGGCGCCCATGGCACAAGCCATGCCTGCACCCCTCTAGATACGCCTCTGTTCATGGTGCTCCTCTGGCGAATGTCTGTCTGAAGACAATGGAAACATTAACTTATTGAATTTGTGACAAGTCAGACACATAAGAAATGTCACAGCACTTTTAAAATGGACGTAGGTGGGACAACAATTCCGTTCATGCTTTTTTTTTTTTTTTTACCAGAATGCTAATTTATATGACATATACAAAAAAATAGTACAATACATCAATTGTAATGATGATAAAAAGGTTAAAATAATCAGGGCTGTAAAGAGTACACAATCAGCAGTGTAGCTCAATGATTGGCCTAATATGCTGCTGTCATGCTTCTGTTGCATTGGTATACAATGCAAGGGAATCGCAAGGAAGATTGCTCTGTCAGTATGCAAGAAACACTGAGACTGGAATTAAAGGAATAAACAAAGATTTATTGTAATCAGCATAAATGTTGCACATTAAGTTCATGCACAGAGTTATGCAACTAAACAGTTACACAGCTTACAAACAAACAATCAGCATTAAGATCATGCAGAGAATCAAACAAACAGGACGCATAAACAAGATTAAGTTTATGCAGAGAATCTGACCATCAGAATGCATACACCATTAGCATTAAGTTTATGCAGAGAATTATTCTATCAGGATGCATAAACAATTAGTATTAAGTTTATGCAGAGAATCATGCAGACGTCAGGCAAGTAATATAAGCAATGGTGCAACTGGAAACTAAACACATAAGCAGAATATATCAGGTATTGCAGATGCTATGGACCCCCTGCATATAGGATAATATGCAAAGGTATCCCAGCATAACAAAATAGTGTGCACACTGAACCCCAAACCTGACTAATATATACACATGAGAATCATATACATTATATACAGAGACAGAGCATCAGAATTATAATCGGCAGGCAACGGAACGTCAAACATGCAGGGTCAAACCAGAGATACAAACAAGATACAAATCGCTTAGGCAAAGGGTTAGTCAAAATACAGAAAACAGGTCAAACACGATCAGAGCAGATACAAGGCTAAGACTCAAGACAGGATACAAGGCTAGGATTCAGGATCAGGAACAGACTAGGATCAGGAACAGACTGATTCAGGATCAGACTTTGATGAGCTAACACAGAGTGGTCTGTTGAGGCAGCTTAAAGGGGAACTGAAGTAAGAGATATATGGAGGCTGCCATATTTATTTCCTTTTAATCAATACCAGTTGCCTGGCAGCCCTGCTGGTCTATTTCTCTGCAGTAGTATCTGAATAACACCAGAAACAAGCATGCAGCTAGTCTTGTCAGATCTGAGTTTAAAGTTTGAAACACCTGATCTGCTGCATGCTTGTTCAGGGGCTATGGCTAATAGTATTAGAGGAAGAGGATCAGCAGGGCTGCCAGGCAACTGGTATTGCTTAAAAGGAAATAAACATGGCAGCCTCCATATACCTCTCTCTTCAGCTCCCCTTTAAATAGTGTCCAAGAAGGTCAGATGACAGAGTCCAGGTGATCACAGAGCTGCCCTCATTAAATCTGCAATAACAGTTCTTGTGAATGAGACCTCTGCTGGTGGCAGAGGATACTTCAAGCAGTTTCAAACTCTGAGGACACAGATGACATCTGCTGGCGAAATGGAGGAAGTTCATCAATAGTTCAGGAAATTCGCCAGCAGATGCATTTTGTGACAGCTGCATTTGGAAATATAATTAAATTAATTCCATGCCACAATGCAATGTTGCTGATGATGATGAGTAAAAAAGTAAAACTACTGCAGAAAATCAGCAATGATGCCCAATCCCTGGAGTGATATGCTGCACTTGCAAATGTAATTCAATATATAGACAAAGACAAGACAAATAACATTTATATTGCGCTTTTCTCCTTGCGGACTCAAAGCGCCAGAGCAGAGCAGCAGCCACTAGGGCGCGCTCTATTGGCAGTAGCAGTGTAAGGGAGACTTGCCAGAGGTCTCCTACTGAATTAGTGCTGGCTTACTGAACAGGCAGAGCCGAGATTCGAACCCTGGTCTCCTGTGTCAGAGGCAGAGCCCTTGACCATTACACCATCAGCCAATACCACGTACAGGCCAAGCCATATACATTAATTATTCATTTTGGGATGGACTGGGACATTATAGGACATCCCACCAAAGTTACTTTCTTAATTTTGGGATGGAACAGGGCATTATGGAAATTTCTGAATTTATGTCACGCATTTCTATTGCCCAATTCTCATTTTTTCCAAACCGAGCTGATGCAGAACCAAAATGACGGATATTAGTGATAAGTTTGACGTCATGCCTAGTCTAAATAGCAATACCATTAAGGCAAAGTGCAGGACTGATTAATAATTACAGGAAATATTTAGCTGCAGGTGTTGCTAGCGAGTTATTTGGGCAAAGCAGGCGCCACCATAGGTCATAATAGGAATAACAGCTAAAGCTGCACTCCATAAGTAATTTAGGCGCTCAAATTACTTTTAAAACATTATAATTCAGCTGCCAGCAATAGCTGGAAGCCGAATTACATCAATCCCCACCATCCGCGGCGACCTGGAGGGGGAATAGTAATTACCGCTGCCGGGACTTGTGCAGGAACAGGGTAAGCTGTATATCGGCTTTATCCTGTGCCTAAATCTCCTGGTGGCTATTTCATAGGTATGCATTGCTAGACATTGCAAAAAGGGCACAATTCACTGAAAATATTAAGTGAAAAACTATTAACCAGTTCCCCACCACAAGTTATTTCCCCTTAAAAACCAGAGCAATTTTCACACATCACGCTCCTCCCATTTATTTGCCAATAACTTTAGCGCCACTTATGACACTGAAATACATCTGTACACAGTGCTGCTCAACAGGATTTCGGATATCTGGGTAGACCCGGATATCCGAACTTTTTAAGCCTATCCAACCAGATCCGGATTCTGGATAGCTGTTCCAGTATCCGGATAGCTATCTGCGGATAGTTGGCTGGGCTATGCGGATATCCACAGATAGCGCGGATATCTGGACCATTGAAAAACTGTATGAGGTCCAGGACGTCATGGGAGACAATCAGAGGGCTCCCAGCAAAAGCACCAGCAACTGATCACAGAGGGGAACCCTGGCCAGCCCCACCTGACCTCATTGAGCCAATCAGAGGCCTCCCAGCCTAAGCCCTGGCACCCAATCACAGAAAAGAACACTGGCCAGCCCCCCTTGTATAATAAAGGGCTGCCATGATGAGACAGATCGTCCTGGCTTGCTGAATGCTTCAGTGACATGCTCCAGTGCTGGTGCTCTACAAAGGGCCATACACAGTTATAAACCTAAGCTGTTCAGTGATTAACCCCTTCACTATCACTACAGTATTCTTAAATCATTAATTTGCTTGATTGATGTCATAAATGTGACATTTAGAGTGTGTGCTTCTAGCCTAGGAAGGGCTGTACACACAGTGATAAGCTGTTAAGTGATTAACCCCTTCACTATCACTACAGTATAGTTAAATCATTCATTTGCTTGATTGATGTCATAAATGTAACATTTAGTGTGTGTGCTGCAGTGCTGTGCACACACCAGGCCAGCTGCTGCCTGCCACGTGCAAACACGTGCAAAGTGCCACGTGCAAAGTGCAAACAGGTGCAAACACGTGCAAAGTGCAAACACGTGAAAACACGTGCAAAGTGCAAACACGTGCAAAAACGTGCAAAGTGCAAACACATGCAAACACGTGCAAAGTGCAAACACGTGCATACACGTGCAAAGTGCAAACACGTGCAAACACGTGCAAATACGTGCAAACACATGCAAAGTGCAAACACATGCAAACACATGCAAAGTGTAAACATGTGCAAACACGCGCAAACACGTGCCAAGTGCAAACCCGTGCAAAGTGCAAACGTGTTTGCAAATGTTTGCACTTTGCACGTGTTTGCACTTTGCACATGCTTGCAGAAAATCAGCAATGCTGCCCAATCCCTGGAGTGATATGCTGCAATTGCAAATGTAATTCAATATATACCACATACAGCCCAGGCCATATACATTAATTATTCATTTTGGGATGGACTGGGACATTATAGGACATCCCACCAAAGTTACTTTCTTAATTTTGGGATGGAACAGGGCATTATGGAAATTTCTGAATTTATGTCACGCATTTCTATTGCCCAATTCTCATTTTTTCCAAACCGAGCTGATGCAGAACCAAAATGACGGATATTAGTGATAAGTTTGACTTCATGCCTAGTCTAAACAGCAATACCATTAAGGCAAAGTGCAGGACTGATTAATAATTACAGGAAATATTTAGCTGCAGGTGTTGCTAGCGAGTTATTTGGGCAAAGCAGGCGCCACCATAGGTCATAATAGGAATAACAGCTAAAGCTGCACTCCATAAGTAATTTAGGCGCTCAAATTACTTTTAAAACATTATAATTCAGCTGCCAGCAATAGCTGGAAGCCGAATTACATCAATCCCCACCATCCGCGGCGACCTGGAGGGGGAATAGTAATTACCGCTGCCGGTACTTGTGCAGGAACAGGGTAAGCTGTATATCGGCTTTATCCTGTGCCTAAATCTCCTGGTGGCTATTTCATAGGTATGCATTGCTAGACATTGCAAAAAGGGCACAATTCACTGAAAATATTAAGTGAAAAACTATTAACCAGTTCCCCACCACAAGTTATTTCCCCTTAAAAACCAGAGCAATTTTCACACATCACGCTCCTCCCATTTATTTGCCAATAACTTTAGCGCCACTTATGACACTGAAATACATCTGTACACAGTGCTGCTCAACAGGATTTCGGATATCTGGGTAGACCCGGATATCCGAACTTTTTAGGCCTATCCAACCAGATCCGGATTCTGGATAGCTGTTCCAGTATCCGGATAGCTATCTGCGGATAGTTGGCTGGGCTATGCGGATATCCACAGATAGCGCGGATATCTGGACCATTGAAAAACTGTATGAGGTCCAGGACGTCATGGGAGACAATCAGAGGGCTCCCAGCAAAAGCACCAGCAACCGATCACAGAGGGGAACCCTGGCCAGCCCCACCTGACCTCATTGAGCCAATCAGAGGCCTCCCAGCCTAAGCCCTGGCACCCAATCACAGAAAAGAACACTGGCCAGCCCCCCTTGTATAATAAAGGGCTGCCATGATGAGACAGATCGTCCTGGCTTGCTGAATGCTTCAGTGACATGCTCCAGTGCTGGTGCTCTACAAAGGGCCATACACAGTTATAAACCTAAGCTGTTCAGTGATTAACCCCTTCACTATCACTACAGTATTCTTAAATCATTAATTTGCTTGATTGATGTCATAAATGTGACATTTAGAGTGTGTGCTTCTAGCCTAGGAAGGGCTGTACACACAGTGATAAGCTGTTAAGTGATTAACCCCTTCACTATCACTACAGTATAGTTAAATCATTCATTTGCTTGATTGATGTCATAAATGTAACATTTAGTGTGTGTGCTGCAGTGCTGTGCACACACCAGGCCAGCTGCTGCCTGCCACGTGCAAACACGTGCAAAGTGCCACGTGCAAAGTGCAAACAGGTGCAAACACGTGCAAAGTGCAAACACGTGAAAACACGTGCAAAGTGCAAACACGTGCAAAAACGTGCAAAGTGCAAACACATGCAAACACGTGCAAAGTGCAAACACGTGCATACACGTGCAAAGTGCAAACACGTGCAAACACGTGCAAATACGTGCAAACACATGCAAAGTGCAAACACGTGCAAACACATGCAAAGTGCAAACATGTGCAAACCCGCGCAAACACGTGCCAAGTGCAAACCCGTGCAAAGTGCAAACGTGTTTGCAAATGTTTGCACTTTGCACGTGTTTGCACTTTGCATGTGCTTGCACGTGTTTGCACGCATTTGCACTTTGCACGTGTTTGTACATTTTTGCATGTGTTTGCACGTGTTGGCACTTTTCACTTTGCACTTGGCATTTTGCACATGGCACTTTACTCTTGGCACTTTGCATTTGGCACTTGGCCCTTTGCATTTGGCACTTGGCCCATTGCACTTGGCACTTTGCATTTGGCACTTGGCCCTTTGCATTTGGCACTTGGCACTTTGCATTTGGCACTTGGCCCTTTGCATTTGGCACTTGGCCCATTGCACTTGGCACTTTGCATTTGGCACTTGGCCCTTTGCACTTGGCACTTTGCCTTTGGCACTTGGCCCTTGGCACTTGGCCCTTTGCATTTGGCACTTGGCCCTTTGCACTTGGCACTTTGCATTTGGCACTTGGCCTTTGGCACTTGGCCCTTTGCATTTGGCACTTGGCCCTTTGCATTTGGCACTTGGACCTTTGCACTTGGCACTTGGCCCTTTGCACTTGGCACTTTGCATTTGGCACTTGGCCCTTTGCACTTGGCCCTTTGCATTTGGCCCTTTGCACTTGGCACTTTGCATTGGCACTTGGCACTTTGCATTTGACACTTGGCCCTTTGCACTTGGCACTTTGCATTTGGCACTTGGCCCTTTGCACTTGGCACTTGGCCCTTTGCACTTGGCACTTGGCCCTTTGCATTTGGCACTTGGCACTTGGTCCTTTGCATTTGGCACTTGGCCCTTTGCACTTGGCACTTTGCATTTGGTATCTGGCCCTTTTCATTTGGCACTTGGCCCTTTGCACTTGGCACTTGGCCCTTTGCATTTGGCACTTGGCCCTTTGCACTTGGCACTAGGCCCTTTGCACTTTGCACTTGGCACTTTGCATTTGGCACTTTGCATTTGGCACTTGGCCCTTTGCACTTGGCCCTTTGCATTTGGCACTTGGCCCTTTGCACTTGACACTTTGCATTGGCACTTGGCCCTTTGCATTTGGCACTTGGCACTTTGCATTTGGCACTTGGCCCTTTGCACTTGGTCGTTTGCATTTGGCACTTGGCCCTTTGCACTTGGCACATTGCATTTGGTACTTGGCCCTTTGTATTTGGCACTTGGCCCTTTGCACTTGGCCCTTTGCACTTGGCACTTGGCCCTTTGCATTTGGTACCTGGCCCTTTGCATATGGCACTTGGCCCTTTGCACTTGGCACTTGGACCTTTGCATTTGGCACTTGGCCCTTTGCACTTGGCCCTTGGCACTTGGCCCTTGGCACTTGGCACTTTGCACTTGGCACTTTGCATTTGGCACTTTGCATTTGGCACTTGGCCCTTTGCATTTGGCACTTGGCCCTTTGCACTTGGCACTTTGCATTGGCACTTGGCCCTTTGCATTTGGCATTTGGCCCTTTGCACTTTGCATTTGGCACTTGGCCCTTTGCACTTGGTCCTTTGCATTTGGCACTTGGCCCTTTGCACTTGGCACATTGCATTTGGTACTTGGCCCTTTGCATTTGGCACTTGGCACTTTGCACTTGGCACTTGGCCCTTTGCACTTGGTCCTTTTCATTTGGCACTTGGCCCTTTGCACTTGGCACTTTGCATTTGGTACCTGGCCCTTTGCATATGGCACTTGGCCCTTTGCACTTGGCACTTTTCATTTTTTGGGGTGGTACTTTTTTCTATTTTATTTTGTCTGGGAGTAAAGGAGTAATAAGAAAAATAAATATTATTTTTCAATTTTAAGCAATTATAGTTTTAAACTAAAATGTGCTGAGATTGATAAAAAGGATGTGTTTTTATTTGCACATTTGTCCCAGTTATTACAATATTTTAATTGTGTCCCTAGTACAATGTATTGCGACAATATTTTTCTTTATTATTATTATTATTATTATTATTATTATTGAAATAAAGGTGTATTTTTTCTATTTGCATTTCTTTATACTAGATCAATAATTAAAAGCTCTAATTTGCAAAAGTAATAGAGATATACCCTAATGATATACATATTAAAAAAGCTGTGTCCCTAAAGTAACTATTATAGCTATTTTTTTTATGATAACAATAACTATAGTTATACAGACAGGAGGGTTTTTTTTAATCAACAATTGTAGGTGTATTAATCAACATTTGTAGGTATATTTTTATTTTTGGCCACCAGATTTCCCCATACTATATTCTGCACTGAACAGCACAGGAGGAAACTGTGTGTGTGTGTGGGGGGGGGGGGGGGGGGGGGGTCGACAGCCTAAAACACAGCACATAAACCACAGGAGCCCAAATGGTGCCGTATGTCACAAGTTCAATGGCAAATGTGCCAAAAGTTATGGAACTCACAAAGGAAGGTTGCACAGGGGGCAACCAACCACTGAACGCAGGAGGAGATTTAGAAACCTGACTCCACTCGGGTGACCAGCTGGAACTGGATTCAGTCACACTCTTGGTAAAACAACAAAGCACCTATCAGTAGCAGAGCCACTGGGTACCGGAGTACTCCCCTCCAAAGGAAAATGAAAAGCACAAAGGGGGGAAGAGGCACGCAATGATAGATAAAACTGTGTTAAAAACAGCTAAAATAATAATGGGAGAGGTAGCTTACCTCAATAGTGACATGTGAAGTTTGATCATGTACAGGCAAGTAGTGAAGAGATGTGAATGATGACAGCATCTCATTGATGCCAGATGATCATTCACCACTGGCACAGTGATCAGTGAGTTCCAATCAGTACTCTGCTGCGGTGGCAGGGGCAGGAGCCTGGGGGTCCCCGGGGGGAGAAGGCTTCACTGTAAACACTGTGGTATGTGTATTTAAGCCCCTGGTGCTGAAGTGAAGTCCACAGGGGCATAGATACAAGATACAGCGTGGCTGAACAGGTTTAGAACATGGGACCTCTTGACCATTGTTTGATTGTGTAGAGAAGCTTAGAAAGGATTGCTAAATGGTAAAAGATAGCCACATGCCTACATCCTTAGAACGTCTAGATCATAAAGCAACAAACAATATAAATGTATTACAGTTGTCAGTGCAAACACACCACTGCTATTTCACTATGCTTTGAGAACTCTCTGCTTTAGCCTCTTATGATCCAGGGTAGAATATATATATATTGTTTATTTTACACAAAGTAGCGATGTTCCCTGGCCTTGAAGGTTCTTAGTAAATCAGGCAGTAAGGATGAGGTGTGAAGCCACCTCAGCAGTAGCGTACAAATGTTCCCCCAGGGCGTGTTGGCATTGTGCTACTTGAAGCAAACAACTAAGCTTTATTGTGAAGGTACGAAAGTAAGTGTGATGAGATGCCTTCAGTGAATTTCTGTTAATAAATCTAATAGTTCTGACAGCTATCAGGAGTTTCCTTCACTGCTTGAAAAGGAATTATTTGAATTGGCTCATCTTCCAAGATCATAACTAAATATTAAAACAAAAAAAATACGGACACCGGGAGCCCGTTCTGGTGTAATAACGCCTGCTATAGGATAAGAGATGATGTATAAAAATATACTCAAGACGCATGGACGGCGTCTACAAACATTAACTTATGGCTGTCTAGCCTTTGAAAAGTCCGCTAGTGCGGCGAAACATGTCAGGCTCGTCTGACAGCCTTTCTACTCCTCTGGGCACATCATAAGATAAGAGCTTCCACCGGATCTTTCCATATTCCTATTTGGCAAAGAATATTTAACAAGGATTGGTAACTATGCGACTTTCTGTTATCATTCACCACAATGCTGCTGCATGGACTTGTGACGCTTTGAGCTGCATACACAGCCACTTTTTCATCCCCTATGGATTTGCCACTCCATGCTAAACCTTTGCCTCCTCATGCCATGCCACGCTTTATCATCATGTGCCGCTAAGTTTATCACTGCATATTCCCTGCGATTGGGGGACCTCTAGCTTGCTCAATCTAACATCACAGCTTGCACTGCTTAATATCTACTTGGCTACTGTGCCACAACTGGCTGGAGATAACATATGTTTGCCATAAGAACTATATGCGCTTGATTAGCATGATTGGATGAACTGTATCTACATCAACTTTGTTATGGGGGTGAAGACATCCTAAAAGTTCCTTGAACCAAGTGGTGTATGTATTGCTCTGCCTATAAAGCAACCAATTTCTCTGAATTGCCTTGGAACTATACACATTGGAAGTTGTTGTTGGGGGACTGCAGCCCCTTATTGATCTGGTGGAACTATTATGCCCAGTTGGGGTAGCATTTCTATTTTAATTGCTTTTTTCTGGGGGGGGGGTTTGATTGTATGGTGTATTCATAGGTTGTAATATGTTAATTGTATTGTAATAAAGCTTTATATATATTTTTTCATGCACCCAAGAACCAATCCTCATTCTTGTTGATACTTTACTAAATTTGTTGGCAAGGTGCATGGGATAATAATTTTTATACTTTTTTGATTAGATTCTTCATTAGTTTATTGTTTTATTTTGTCTATTTGTTCACTGATCTCTTACTTAGAGACATTTACTCATTGCAATTTGGAACTTCAGTTCCTTGAGATTAGTGACCAAGCGACAATTATTTTTGGACTGGTGGGTATAGTTTGTGGCTTCCTCTGATCTGGCCATGCTACAGTGGGATGAAATTGTGCATCAGGTGGGGCCGTGGGGGTAGAGTGTGCTCATGATAGGGGGGCCAGAAAAGCTGAACAACTCATTAATTCTAGTTTCAGGAAATTAGAAAAATTATACGAACAGAAGAGTCGAACTTGGTGGAATATTAAATTTAACAAAAATTACCTGTCTGAGGCAAATATTCAGTTACGGTTACGTATCCAGATCTTTCCCTTTAAGAAAACTTTACCTGATCATTTCAAGCAGAGATGGGAGGATCATTTTGAGAGCTGTTCAAAGGTAATGCTGGAGTTGATGCAGGAATTAGAAGAGGGTGACTTGAAGGAGATTGATACGAAAATAGATGCAATTTTGGAATCCCTGAGTACTGTCAGGGAACATCCTTTATTTATAACAAGGAATAATAATTTAAAATTACATATTCAAGAGTATAACAAAGAACTTGTTACAGAAAAGATAATAAATTCGAACGTGATAAAACTGCGTATAAATTGGGATACGCTTATAGGTGGGGGAATCCACCTCCTAAGGGCGGAAAACCACCACCCCCGAAACACTTACCTAAAAAACCATCCCAACAACCACCCACTCACGGAAGTTCCTGCCGGCTCCAGCGCGGTTGAAGACTCCGACTCATCAGTCGGAGCAAGCAGTAATACCTCATTTTCCTCCTCAGGCCAGGGAGCTCAAAATATAGTACGCCCTGTCACAAGATCCACTTCTGGGACGGGACACCATCCCCCAAAATCAGGAAAGGACAGGAATAGTAAGAAAAAGAAAGATAAGGAAGATACAATAAAATCACAAACAGGCCCTATTAATAAATATTTAACAGCTAACGTAACTGATTCTCAGGATGAAGAAAGTGGACCTGAGGTAGGAGCATGTGGTTTTTCAGGTTCTAAATCCTCCTCTGCTGGTTTTTTAGGGGAGGATTGAGAGAGAGCGACCAGGGGGTGCCTGGTCCTTCACATACAGACAATCCCATTTATACTGTTAATATGCAGGTTGTTAACATATCAGGCTGCATTCTCTCTCAGGGCACCATTGATCTCTTAACAAGGGGCCTTGGTTTTTGTCCGAAAAGTAATCTGGACAGGTTTGAATTTGTGAAGGACCTGCATCTTTTTGGCCCAATCTCCCTTTGAGAGCCTTACACAAAAGGAAAAGTGAATCCCCCCCTAGGAGGAGTAATTAAAGACTGGCAGGATTGGTCCAATCAGGATTATCGTGCCTTAATGGATCTGGTGAAGCTAAGTGAGGAGAATGGTCAACCTAATGACTAGCATTTATTTGGTTTTGAATATTCCCATAGGTCAGTAAGCAAACAGATCAATCAGCAGTTTAAACCTAGATCCACCTCGTTCCCCCCTGTTTCTTTATGTCCTAGTGTCCACATCTTTGTTTCCTTAGTTGAGAAGGACATTCAGAGGGTTTGGATAGAAAAGAACAATATGTCTAACCTTTCAGAAGAGGAAGTTCAAGCTCTTGTTGAGCTACATGAAAACAAAGATCTAATTATTAAGCCTTCGGACAAGGGGGGGAACGTTGTGGTGATGAGATCAGAACAGTACATTTTCATGTGCCAGAAGATTTTTGGCAATGGGGAGTGGTACAGGAGGGTTTCTGCATCCAGGGTCATCATGAATCAGCGTAAGTTATTCGATCTTATCGAAAGTGCAGTGGCTGAGGGCATTATTACTGCAGAAGTGGGATCCACTCTTAAGTTCGAGAATCCGGTGGTACCCACGTTTTATGCCCTTCCTAAAATTCACAAAAACTCGTCGAGACCTCCGGGGCGGCCCATTGTCTCCGGCAATGGGTCGCTCACGGAAAAGATAAGTATATATGTAGATAAGCAATTGCAGCCACATGTCTTTCGATTACCATCATATGTGCGAGACACTACGCATCTTTTGGGCATGTTGGAAGGCATACAGCTACCCAGTGATGCTCTCATGGTGGCCCTGGATGTGGAGGCCCTCTACGCTAGTGTACCCCAGGAAAGGGGAGTGGAATCGGTTAGTAAATTTCTGTCCGAAATGGACATTAATGAAGTTCCTCATAATCTGTCTATTCTTGAACTTTTGAGGTTCATTTTACAAAAGAATGTGTTCACATTTGATGGCACTTATTACCTCCAGGTGCAGGGGGCAGCGATGGGGACAACATGTGCCCCGTCGCTAGCTAACCTGTACCTGGGGGATTGGGAACAACACCTTTTCGGAAACTATGCCCTTGTCATGTACCTGTGCCACATTGTTTCTTGGCACAGGTACATTGACGACGTGCTCGTTTTCTGGACCGGGGGAGTGGCCTTACTCAATTAATTCCTTGATGTTTTAAATCAAAATGAGTGGAATCTTAAATTCACTATGGAGTATGATCGACATTCCATTTCTTTTTTGGACCTTACCATCTCTGCCAATGACGAGGGATATCTGTCCACCCAACTTTATCGCAAGTCTACAGCATCAAACGCATATTTACATGCCAAAAGTGCGCACCCTAAACACACGATTCGTGGGATCCCGACGGGTCAATACTTAAGGTTACGTCGCAACTGCACAGATGAAACTACCTTTGAAAAAGAGGCCAAATTATTGCCTTCTCGTTTTAGAGAAAGGGGATATAAGGACCGATGGTTAAAGAATGCCTATAAACGGGCAATATTGACAAAACGCTCTGAGCTACTTGTGAAGAGCCATTGAGACACAGATGGCTTGAATTGCGATTTCCTGAACGCTTTCATGAATAAATACATTGTATGTATTCATTTCGGGGTCAAAGAGTTCACTTCCGGACTGACGACAGGTATGCGCTTTGAGTCCTATGGGAGAAAAGCGCTTTACAAATGTTATTGTAGTGTATTGTATTGTAGTGAAAAAATGAATCGCTGAGCAACAGCACTTTTCTAAACAAAAAGCGCAGGGAAAAGCACTTTGAAATGCGCTCACCGAATCGCCAGCGCTTGCGATAGCACTGGTGATTTGTAATGTGTACAGGGCCTAATTCTGATAGTACTTTTCACCTTCTTTTTGGTGCTTTTTCAATTGCGAAGTGCTGACAAAGTATTTTAAAGAGGAGCTGAAAAGTTATCTCTTAGGAGATAGATAACTCAGGAGAAAAAGTTAGTAACGTATGGGCCATAATCTCTGAGAAATTGATCAGAAGAAAATCAATGAATGTATGGCTAGCTAAGTGGACCTGAAGTTGGTTAATTTACTTAGGTGCCTCTCTCACCTCTGCCTCGGTCCAGCCCTGTATACACAAAAAGCAGTAACGTTTACATGTAAAAATTTACAGCTTTAGCCCTGCTACCTTTATTTCACAACAGCTGATGAAATACACTGTTTACAATTAATTACAGAGAGAGGTGAGGTAAATGAAAAAAAAGCAACGCAAATTTGTGAGCCACCATCGCCATCTTGTGGTAACTTAGAAAAATAACATGTTAAAGTTACTCCTGAAGAAGGATTCAGGTTCAAAGCCACTTTAATTCTTCATAGCAGCTCTCATTGACAGCATTGGTGTGCACAGAAGCCAGAAGAGGAGGATACTCTTATTGCCCTCTGTAAGGCAGCCTTTATAGGACCCCTCCAGGAAAAAAAAATTTGCAGTTAAAATCTGACAGAACAGAAAGGCTAGTCCATCTCCTCATGAGGGATTCTCAGGGTTTCTTTTGTTTTTAAAAGCAGTTCCTGCATGGCAATTACCAAGTCTAGCTGCCAAAATAGTGTGCAAGCGAGTAGGGAAGCTGACTGATATCTAACTAATTTGGCAGTTAAACTGCCGTTCAGGAAATGCTTATGAAAACAAATAAAACCCTGCCATGAGGACATGGACTAGTTCAAAACCTGTCGGTTCTCTCAGATTTTTATGGCGTATGTTTTTCACTGGCATGGTCCTTTAAGCCATTTCTTAATTCATAATATGTTTTGAGTCACATTATGCAATTGGTGAAAAGGCGGCCCCTTGCGATACATTCTTTTTGCTGAAAGAATTTTAAAGGGAACCCAATGTGAGAGGCTTATACAGGCTGCCATATTTATTTCCTATTAAACAATGCAAGTTGCCTGGCTGTCCCCCTGATCCTGTGTCTCTAATACATTTAGCCATGGACCCTGAACAAGCATGGAGCATATCAGGTGCTCTCACTGAAGACTGGCTCGATATCACCCTCACCTCGGTTTCACTTTAAATTATGAGCCTTAAAGAGAACCTGTACTGAGTAAAAAATTTTAAAATAAACACATGAGGTAACTTCAAATGAACATTACATAGTTACCTTGCTATTAGTTCCTCTCAGAAGCGCACCATTTTCTTTTGACAATGATCCCTTCGAGTTCTGACAACATTTTGTCAGAATTGAAATTTATCAGTTGCTGTCAGTTATAGCTGAGAGGACAACTGATGTGCCAAGTAATGTCTATGTTTTCCTATGGCTCAAGTGGGCGATATGACAGTTTAACAGTGTGCTGACCAGAAAGCTGTTATGGGGGTAATGACCATTTTTAAAATGGAGGACCTAGAATTCCCTTGATCCCAGTGGACAAACAGGACGTGGGAAAGGAGAAAGAGGTTGAGGAGTAGACTACACGGGAGGTAAGTATGACCTGTGTATGGTTATTTCACTTTTAATTTTCAGTACAGGTTTTCTTTAACTATACCAACTCAGGGCCAGCTTAGAACTGTTAAACTCGACTTTAACAAACGTCATATTTCTGCCACATTTTTAGTGTGTCCGGCTTGTTACAAATCCAGTATCGATCTGCGTAACAGGGGGCGCTGGTGACCCGCTTGTGGCTGAGGAACACGCAGGATGACGCCCCATGGATAGTGAACCTGCGGGGAGGAAGCAGAAACAGCTGGTAGTGATGCTATCATGTCACAGCACTGAAGAAAACCTGTACCATGTAAAATACATATGTATACATCCATTTCGGATATGCATTTGTCCCCAAATATAATGTACTGTAAATGACTTATTTCCTATGTAGCTGCCACTTTTAGTGGGGAGTAACAGTCTGATGGTTGTAAGCCTCTTTCTGATAGCTTTTTGGACTAGAAGGTTTAACAATTATCTTTCAGGTCTGTTTCTTCCAACTCAATCCCTGAGACCCATGGCCGCTGTCTTCCAGTGCATAGCCCCGCCCCGTTGTAGAAGAGTGGCATGGCACTCCTCTATCTGAGGAAGTGCCCCGAAAGCGTCACAGCCCTTTCCTGCAAGGGGGTGGGGTTATGTGCTGGAAGTTGCGGGGCTCAGAGATCAGGAAGTTGGAAGAATCAGACACAGGAGGTAACCAGCAAGAACCTTTACCTAAACTGTTTAACAATTTGAACAGAGGCGCCAAAAAGATAAGATCAATTTTTAAAAAGTTAAAAAATGCTTGGGAGGCAGCGGTGGACTTACCTCCTTTAAGCAGACACAACAAGCTGTGTATTTCAACAAAAAGGATATATTTATTGGTACACTCCAAGGGTTAATTCACAACGCGTTTCGCAGGCCAAAAATTGCTTCATAAGGCAGTACACAACAGCAATATGTCAGGAACACACCTGGCGCCTTTGCCCTTGGTGGAGGGGGATACCCCTTTACCTTCACGTCTACAGAGAGTGACTTCTTAATCCTGAGTGAGGACAGGCCAATCTCCTCACCTGCCTTTACAGTGGTTGCCTGGAGGTAACCCTGGTTTGTGAGTATACATTTTACTCCTTTCCATTATATCAATTGCCTTGATATACTACACTATATTGGGCTCTCGGTTCTCTTTTTATATTTACCTAAAATGTTGGCCAGCCTGACTTTTTGCATGCACACTATTTAGGCATTTGGATTGGGCCACTACTGTGCTGGGAATGTTTTTAAATTCAAACACAGTAACCAAGTAGCTCAGGGTGACCCAAAAACACAAGGAGAGTATAGGGGACTAAAAGAGACCAAAAAGCCATCCTACTAAAAAGCAATGCTTAGGTTGGTTCTTGGTTGGTTGGTTGGTTGGTTGGTTGGTTGGTTGGTTGGTTGGTTGGTTGGTTGGCTTCTATCGCAGCTGAGAAACTCTTGTGTGTGTACAGCTGTCCCCCAGGATTTTTTCCTACAGAATGAGAGCAGGGGGTGCAGGTCAAGGCAGAAGGGGTTAACTCAACTAGGCAACCACCTCTCACCAACACCCTCCAAGACAGTCTCCATCTTCCCTATACTTCCTCCTTCTAAAGTGGAACTTCTGCTGTGAGGGCGGAAGTGACAGGAAAATGGAGAGCAGGGTGGAGTGCATTGGTAAGAGGCAGCAGTCTTGGTAAGTTAACCCTTTCTGCCAATCTATCTCTATAGGTGCAGTTTTACCCAGATACGCCCCTGTATGGATGTGAAGATAATGATGTCCTACAAAATGATCTCCCAGGCTGTGAGGGTCAACTGGGGTAGGCAAGGGAAAGGGTGTAAATATTGGGGGGCCCCATCATAGATCCGCTGGGGCGTGCCATGATTTGTAGTTATGCCCCTGCTCTGCAAGGTGGAAGGTGACTAGATCGGGACCCCATAACCCTCAGGCCCCCTCCCCACGGTGACAGGGATCACTGGAGGCTATGGTTACACCACTGATGGCTGCAGTTGTTCCATTTGATTAATCATTCCGCTGCCAGCCTACAGAAGGTATGTTCATAAATGTACAATTACTATTTGCACAAGAGACCTTCATGCTCAGTATGAATAAGACTTACATGCTGTTAAATAGGGATCCATTTGCCCACTTCCATTGGTCCTCCTTCTTCAGGCCAATCCAGTGGTAAGACGTAATCTCCAATTCCTTCAGAAAAGCCTAGTTAGTAAAGAAAACGAATGAAAAGCTCTCTATACTGGCATGTGTTCTATGTGTTAACGCAAACCTCAACGGAAGTACAAGGGAAAAATTGCCTGCAAGATGGAATTATAGCATATCACAATCTCTACTTGTAAAATGTTAGTTTTGACCACCAGAGGGCGAAATAACCACACAAACTGTGTCTTGCTGTATGAGGAGAGGAAACTTGTATGCTGCAACAGATGGTCAATTCTGAAATTGGCCACAATTCACTAAGATCATGCTGGTAATAATAAGGCAAAGGGAATCTTATCACCACACATTGATCGGTATTTTAGCGCTGCGTAATATGTTGGCGCTTTATAAGTACAATAACTAAATAAATAAATAATTTTAAGAGTGAATTCATTACAGAAGCTTGCCTTATTAACTTGTAGACCAAACTCCCTCTGTGAAGGGAAGCTTTCACATAGGGAGTTTGGTCCTATCCAGTCCTTAAGTTATCACCTATGTTGTTAAAGAGACTCCGTAGCAAAAATTGCATCCTGTTTTTTATCATCCTACAAGTTCCAAAAGCTATTCTAATGTGTTCTGGCTTACTGCAGCACTTTCTACTATCACAGTCTCTGTAATAAATCAATGTATCTTTCCCCTGTCAGACTTGTCGGCCTGTGTCTGGAAGGCTGCCAAGTTCTTCAGTGTTGTGGTTCTGCTATGAACTCCCCCTTCCAGGCCCCTCTATGCACACTGCCTGTGTGTTATTTAGATTAGAGCAGCTTCTCTCTTCTCTCTTATCTTTTACAAGATGGATAAATCGTCCTCTGAGCTGGCTGGGCTTTCACATACTGAAGAATTACAGACAAGGGCTAAGCTGTTTGCAGGAAGAAACGAGCAGCCTGAAACTTCAGTGCATGAGAACAGGGGGAAAGAAACACACAAATGATCTCTTGAGATTCAAAAGGAAGGGTGTATACAGCCTGCTTGTGTATGGATGTATTTTCTATGTGTGGACATACTGTACATCAACCTACTTCCTGTTTTGGTGGCCATTTTGTTTGTTTATAAACAAACTTTTTAAAACTGTTTTTAACCACTTTTAATGCGGCGAGGAGCGGCGAAATTGTGTCAGAGGGTAATAGGAGATGTCCCCTAACGCACTGGTATGTTTACTTTTGTGCGATTTTAACAATACAGATTCTCTTTAAGGTAGCCATACACTGGTCGATTTGCCATCAGATTCGACCAACAGATAGATCCCTCTCTGATCGAATCTCTTTGAGATTGAGAGGCTCCCTTTGCCATATCGACTTGTTCATTTGGCACTTTTATTGGCCTGATGAAGCGGGCTTGGACCCGCGAAACGCGTTGCCTGTGCTAAATAAAAATCTTTTGTCATATACAAGGATTTTGTTATTGAGGTAAGCCACCTCATATTATTTCCTCGATTTTAAGCTGTTTTTAGATGCTTTTATTTCAACCAGGGCGCCTCTTTACCTTTAATTGTGCATAGCTATACCCCCAAACAATTTGTGTTTGAGGGGTGGTGACAGACCACCTGTGGGTGCCCCACAGTGGACACCTGTCCCTACTTTTTCAAGGAGAGCGACCACATCCAGGTCCCGGCTGGGACTACCCCGAGTGGAGTCGGGTTTATGGTCTCCACCTGCTTCCTACGGTTGGTTGCCCTTGCTACCTCCTTTTGTGAGTAGTAATTTACTGAAATTCATTTTTTCAATTGCATACTAACATACTACACTATTGGGCTACCGTATTTGTCTCCTATATTTTTTCCCTGCAAGGTGCTGAGACACCCCCACTACACTACTATAGCAGGGAGGCAGTCTACTGTCTTCCCACCCACCACCAGAAGGCTCCGCCTGTGCTTCCCCAGATGTCGCCTCTTATCCTTCTTCCCTGCTTATCAGATAAGCAGAGCTGTGGTGCTGGAAGCTTACCTCCTCCAGCGCTGAGTCCTCTCTGTCTTCCTCTGCTGCAGCCACCTCTGTGCTGGACTTTTTCTGCACATCACATAATGTTATGCAACATGCAGGAAGACTCAAGACCAACAGGCAGGAAGTAAGATTCCAACACCACCACTGCACTTATCTGCTAAGGAGGATGCGTGGAGGCCACTGGGGGAGCTTAGGAGGGGGTCCTGCAGGAGAAAGGGAGGTAAGGGCTTTTTCACATTAGGCAACGCATGCAAGAATCCGATTTCATGCACCTGTTGAGTGACATTGGGAAGTTGCAATGCAACGCTGATTAGCAGTGGTAGTTATAATTCACTCGACGGGAACCCGCTGCAGCTGGATGATGCAAAGTTCCCAGATGCGTTACAACGTAACACTCTTGAATGCTTTGTCTAATGTGAACGTTATCATTAAAGTCACATAGACTTTTATGTTACCTTTCTAAGCGCAATCTGAGAGCGATACGTCAAAATGCACGGATCAGCCCCTAGTGTGAAAGAACCCTAAAGAAGGAGTCTGAGCCTCGATTTCTTGCGGGGATTGCATGATGTAGGGGAAGGAACTGGTAGGAACTTGAGAGCACTCTTTATGGGGATTGCAGAGGCCTCATATGATATTGGGAGAGAGAAAAGGTGTACAGGCTACACTTGTTATTAAGGGGGGGATCAGGAGGTGTGCCAGCTTGCCAGATACTTTACATGTTATAGAGAAGGGGAAATACGATGGCCAAACACAGGCTGCAGAATGGTGGCAGCACTTATCACGGGGGAGGAGAATGGTGGTAGCACTTGTAATTGGGGGGTGGGGGGGGGGTGACAGCACTCGCTAGGGTATGGGTGGTGTATGGTGAGCACATTAGTAGTGGGGGGAACTATGAAGGGTGGGGGGGGTCAAAGTAGCTGCTCCTGTTATTGGAGGGAGGTGGAGTAGTAGTGTAGCCAGGGGGCCCCATGATACTAATTTACACCCCTGGTTGCAGGCCCAGATGTCCTGGCACCCTAAACTTCACCATCCAGGGACCTAAAAACCCCCACCGACCCGCACCACAAGTGTCCCAGCTGTAACTTTTCCCGTTAAAATTGTTAAAAAGGGGGAAGTGGGTGGACTCACCTCCCTTCTGAAAAAATGACCAGACAACGGGCAGGTTACTTCAAGTTTAAAGTAACATTTATTATGAGCTCCAAAAGTGCAACACGTTTCACGGGTAACAGTCCCGCTTCTTCAGGAAAACAATTTTTGGAGGGAGCAAAGTCGGGTCAAGAGCCAGATATAGCGCCTCTGTATATATATCTGGCTCTTGACCCGACTTTGCTCCCTCCAAAAATTGTTTTCCTGAAGAAGCGGGACTGTTACCCGTGAAACGCGTTGCACTTTTGGAGCTCATAATAAATGTTACTTTAAACTTGAAGTAACCTGCCCGTTGTCTGGCCATTTTTTCAGAAGGGAGGTGAGTCCACCCACTTCCCCCTTTTTAACAATTTTAACTAATTTTACTCTACTTGGCGCCTCTGTTATACCACATAATTGTTTAGTCCACACTTGGTGGAGGGGTGTTTCCCCATTTCCTTCTATCTACAGAGAGCGACTTCTTAACCCTGAGCGGGGTCAGGTTACAATTCTGCTTATCCAGTGGTTGCCTTGGAGGCGACCCGTCCTTGTGAGTATAACCATTGTGTGTGTTTGCATCAGACATCACCTCATTAACATACTACACCATATCGGGCTCTCGGTTCTCCCCCTTTCTTTCAAGGTAACTTTTCCTGTGCCTGTCTAGGTAGCTACAGGTGCCAGATTATACCCTCCATATTATGTAGGCAGTGGTGCCCCGACTGAAGAGAGATCTGGTCAGTGGAAGGCAGAGAGCTAGGTGATTAACCTTTCATTTACTCTGCATAGGGAAGGAGGGAGGTAGGCACTAGAGGAGGGGAGTGAGAAGCCTTTCCACCATCAGGCGCCTGTAGGCACGTGCCTACAGTGCCTTATGGGAAACCCGTCCCTGCCTGAGTGCATGCATATATTCTAACATATACAAGCAAATAGAAAGCAACCCCAAAAAAGGTGCATTATTGATCCTGGTAATGTATAGACTTAAGTCCAGAAACCCACTAGGAGCGATTTTCTGAGCGGTTTGCGATTTGAAAAGCTCTTGCAAATGTAATGCTATGGGTGTGATCCCACTTGAGCGATTTGATGTTATAAAAATCCCCCATTGCATTAGCAAGAGCTTTTTCAAATCACTAGCGATTAGAAATCGCTCCTAGTGGGTTTCTGGCCTAAAACTAGTTATTTCTTCAACAGAAGTGGTGTTGCCATTTTAAAGTGAACCTCCGGACTAAAAATCTACTCAGCAGAACTGAAAAGGCTTGGTGTTTCTTTAACAGTTTCACAGCATCAGAACTTTGTTTTTCTTACCAAAGCATCATTTTTAGCTGCATTTTTAGCTAAGTTCCACCCAGCAAAGAAAAAAAGCCCAGGCTTTTTTTCCCTGATGCTGTGCAGAGCATGATGGGATTTCCTATATTGTTATTCACGTTGCCTAGCAACTGGGAGAGATGCTCAGGACACAGGACAGTTGGAACTGTATCTCATGCTCCCTGTCACCTCCTTTCAACCAAAAAGATGGCTGCCATTATGAAATCAAGCATTTGCCTGTTCTTTTAAAACAGGGTGGGTAAGAGATTATATTACCTATCTATTTTAATTAACATAACTAATGTGACTTAATGACAGTATGTTTGTTTAGGCTGGAGTTCCTCTTTAAGTCCAAGCTAGATTTCAGTTTATGATGCAGAGATTGCCTAAGGTGGATTGCTTTCAGTTGGGTGGTTATTATTCATCTAAGGTAAATGTCTGCTTAGAACACGTCAGATTGGCTCACTCACCAGCTCTTCTTCAGAATCAATCAGGGCCAGTGATGCATTGTGGGAAAAACAGAACGTCCGGCTCTTATGCCAGTCCTGGAAGGTTTCAGAGAAATAGTAACACTTATTCTTATACCAGATCCAACCATCTTCACATGGAGGGGGCGGGGCAACCTCTGGGCAAAAACAGTCCTTCCTCCCTGTAAAGGATGCAGAATAATTAAATTAGTGCTTGTGGTCTCCTCACCTCCATGCATCACAGAGTGTGCAAAAAAAACATAAAAAAAACCCTAGTCCTATCATCTCTGCCGTCACTAGGGGTACACATGTAGAAAGTGACCTCAACTTACAGAAAAGTGTTTACTAACTGGTGACTACTGTCTCTACCCTCACCTGAGTCACACTGGAGCACAGCAATGATTGCTGTAAGGTTATTACAGGAGCTGTTTGAAACTTTGGTTATGTTGGTAGTAACAACATTATTACTTTAAACTGCAGTATAGTAAAGCAACCATAAGATGTCACTGTCTGTAAAATGAAGTGAAGATCTCTATGGTATTGTGACTTCCTGTATTCACTGTGTGTTCCTCCCTGTTCTTAGTAAGTTGCATTACCTGATAGTGGTGTATGATATCCCTCTGCATGTTTTTTCTACAGAGTACAGACAAAGAGTTCTAACTTGTTATACTGGGTTCCTATCTTTGTGTACAGAACAATATGCTCCATCTTGTTATAAGGCTGCATGTTGAGGCTATCCGTGATTTGTAAAAAAAAGTATTAATAAAAAATACTGTACACGTATGCAACTTCATTTGTTCAAATGCTAATGCACAAACCTTACTGCTCTTGTTATGGTTTGATGTGACTAAAGTGAGAGTTGCAAACTCTTACTACCTAATAGCAGTTATTTGTCTTTCGCTAAATCTAGGCTAAGACTGCAGGAACATTTACACTTCCCTATAAGGATTAGTGACTGCTCTCCTGAACGTGCGTGAGTGCAGTCACCGTGGCAGACTCCATCCCTCTTGGCCAGCTGACTTCAGGCCAGAGGTCATGCTTGGGCATTGTGGGATGGAATTTCTCCACTAGCAAACCATGTCATGCCAAACTACCATCTCTACTTCCCAATAATCTCCATCCCAGGAAACCTCCAGTAAGTTAAACACATTATATTCTTGGTTTCATCATAGCATTTGCATTCTAATGCTAGACACTTTGTGATAGGTCAGGTAAACAATCAATACCTTCCACATTTTGTATACATGAATGTATCTGATGCTGGCGTCGCCCAGAAGGTTAAATAAGCATTTAGATATGGCCTTCAGATCTGTCTTATTGAACTTTCTCCAAGAAACCAAGCCAGGGTAGCAATCCGTGCCATAAACAAGGAGAGCGTGCTGCCAAATCAGGAAATGCTGTTTAGGGCCCGTGTGTGAAGTTCCTCTCTACAGCTGGTATCTAAAGTATTTTCCAAAGAAAGCAAGAGAAGGAGAAGAACTAGTGGAGCACTCAGCCTTTGCAGCAGAAAAAACCACACCTTTATTCTTCAAATCGGTAAAAATATTCAGCATCTGTTCCAAGTGAAAATCAATACCACTTTCCATGAAGCAGCCCACATCATATCTCAGACCAAGTGAGAAGACAAGGGGCTCAATTCACAAAGGCGTGGCAACATAGTTAGCACCGCCTAACAGCTTTGGACGTGCAAACTAGGGTGCTAAGTAGCTTGCACGTCTAAAGTTCTTACCGATCGCACGCGCAATGTTTAGAGCCGCGCTGTGTGCTGATAACATTGCACCGTCCGCTTGGACAGTGCAACGTTTCGCACGCACCGGTGCGCTGTTATTGCTGTGCGGCGCTAAACTTGCGCATATTAGCGCGGGAAGCAGTTGTTTTCTGTCCTAAGTGCCTCTTCACTAGGGTGTTAACACTTAGCACCCTTTTGTGAATCGAGGCTTAGGAGGTGAAGAGCTTGACATTTTGCGCTGTCCTTTGCGCTTTTTCAAGAACCTTGGGTTAACCCTGCACATCTAAGTCTTGTAAGCTAATGCTGTGATGTGGGCTCCTTCACGGAATATAGTATTGGTTGTCACTTGGAACAAATGATGAGTATCTCTACCAGAGGAGTAGCTAAGGTTTTTAGTCCTGGCGACAAAGACAGTTTGTGCGCACCCCCACCCCCCTCTGGATAAAGTGGGCGTGGCCGCAAATCAGATGTGGTCAAGGTCATGGGTGGAGTCAAATGTACAAATGCTGCTTAGATAGCGGGATGTACACCTTCCCCCATAGATACAAATATTTGCCCACCTTCCTGCCATTTAGATGTGCCCCTTTTCCCCGTTCAGATTGCCAGATGTGCCCCCCTTTAAATAGCCAAATGTGCTCCTGTTCCCCCCATTCAGATAGCTAGATGTGCCCCCCTTTGAATAGCTAAATGTGCCCCCCTTTAAATTGCCAAATGTGTTCCCCCTCCCCCTGTTTAGATAGCCAGATGAGCTATTTGTTAGATAGCCAGATGCACGCCCTTTTAAATACCTAGCTGTTCCCCAGTTTTACTGCTGCTGTTCATGCTTTTGTACTCCTCTGCAGAGGAAGGGAGGGAAGCGAGGGCACCTCTCACACACGTTGGGGTGCAGCGGCCATGCTAAGCGTCCTTTCAGTGCTGTACCTGGGGACATATGTTCCCCCTTGCCCCCCCATAGGTAGGCTTCTGATTTCTCCTGATTTGAAGAAAAGGTGAGGTTCACCCCTAGTTTCTCTCACTCTCTCTCTATTGCATTCTGTGGCCAATGCTGGCTTGAAAATAAGTGAGTAGGGTTAGAGTACTAACCTGGAAATGATTAACGTGAACCCGAGGTGAGAGTGTTATGGTTGGATGGAGGCTTCCATATTTATTTCCTTTGAAACAATACCAGTTGCCTGGTTGATCTTCTGGCACCAGTAGTGTCTGAAAAAATCATGTGGCAGTCAGAGCACTTGATCCGCATGCTGGCTCAGGGTCTATGGCTAAAAGGATTAGCGACTCAAGATCAGGGGGACATCCAGGCAACTTGCTTTGTTAAAAAGAAAATAAATATGGCAGCCTCCATATCCCTCTCACCTGTGGTTTCCTTCAAGACTGTGCTTCAAACGGCAGCGTTGTTTGAAGGTGTGCAGGACCATTTCATAATCTTGTTAACACTACTGGCATCTAAATTCATCCGATACCCACTGTATGCCGTACCCAAGAACTGGCGATTTCTAAGTCCAAGGAATCTGAGTGTCACCATGGGCAGCATTCCAAAGGTATTTGTTAAAGGGAAGCTAAACCGAACCTAAAAAAAAAAAAAATAATTTAACTTACCTGAAGCTTCTACCAGCCCCCTGCAGCCGCCCTGTGCCCACGCCATCATGGAAACAGTCCTCCGTTCCCCTCAGCCACTCAGTTTTGATTTTGGCGACTGGGCCAGTCAATGGTCACTGCCCCTGTGCAGCCCTGGCCACGTGCATCCTCAATCACACTCCCACTGCTGGTAGAGTCCTGCGCACTCGAGGATGTGCGCGGCCAGGGCCTTGCAGGCACAGTGGCCCAGTAGTCAAAATCAAAACTGAGCAGCTGCATGGGACCGGAGAATTGTTCCGTGATGGCGCGGGCACAGGGTGGCTGCAGGGTACGTGTAGAAGCCCCAGGTAAGTTAAACTCTTTTTTTAGGTTCAGTTTAAGTTCCCTTTAAAGGAACACTGTAGGGGGTCGGGAGAAAATGAGTTGAACTTACCCGGAGCTTCTAATGGTCCCCCGCAGACATCCTGTGCCCGCGCAGCCACTCTCCAATGCTCCGGCCCCGCCTCTGGTCCACTTCTGGAATTTCAGACTTTAAAGTCTGAAAACCACTGCTTCTGCATTGCCGTGTCCTCCCTCCCGCTGATGTCACCAGGAGCGTACTGCACAGGCACAGACCATACTGGGCCTGCGCAGTACACTCCTGGTGACATCAGCGGGAGTGAGGACACGGCAACGCAGGCGCAGTGGTTTTTAGACTAAAGTCTGAAATTCCAGAAGTGAACCAGAGGCGGGGCCGGAGCATCGGTGAGCAGCTGCGCGGGCACAGGATGTCTGCGGGGGACCATTAGAAGCCCCTACAGTATTCCATAGACCTGAATAGTGTTGCAGTGCAAGGTACCCAACATTTTGAGTCGTCAACGCGTCTCTTTGTCAAGAAAACACACAGAGAATTATATGCACTGGTTCATTCATAACAGTTCCATGCACATATCAGGGGCAGCAGCAGGGATCTGTAAATGGACTCGCCTCTGACAGAAACAGCCATCCACATCGCTGTAAGAAGAATCACATTTGTCACAGCAAATGAAACTATAAAAAAGGTCAGATTTTTCCGTCGACGTTCCTCCTCATCATCTGGAAAACCGAAAATGAAGAAACATTACATTGATGCCATAAATACATGTTAAAGTGTTCTGAAAGTCAGCATTTCTTCTTTGCTCTAAAAGACTACAGCCTTAAACCTCCTAACAGAAAATGTAGCAGAACAGCATTCAAACAGTTAAACACATCACATTGTTCTGCAGTGGAAAGCCCCTTCAGCTTATGATCCGCATCCAAAAAGGAGATAACATTATCTTTTGTTTACATTCCTCTGGTGCTACAATTAGTTACAGCTAGCCACGTGCAGAAATGGAACTGCGCAAAGCTGGCAAGCAGAGACAGATGAGAAATTATCACTAGATAGCTGCTGTATTTATATATTCAAATCTAATTAATAAAATGCAATGGCAGCTTTCAGAGCTGATAAACTGTACTGTGGGACTTGTAAACAAGCAATATTACTTGTGTACAATAGCAAATATGGTAACTAAATGGGTAATAAAAAGTAGGAAAACACATTTTTATTGAATATTGATCGGAGTTTTATTTCGCTTTAAGGTTGATCTCTAGAATCGCAGATAAAAATAATGATGTACTCAACCCCAGTTCATCACAACTTGAATCTTCAATCACAAAAAAAGGATTTTTATTGCTTCCCTTGTGGTCAGACTGAAATTCAACAGCCTAGTAATAAACTTTAATTTCCATTACAGCCTAAAATGTTGATGATGCCCAGATTATAACTGTATGGGTGCCCTCTCCCCTTATTCGTTTGTTTGCTGCACATTATCCCTCCTACCCACTCCATGGAACTGAACATACTGTATAGATACTGGTAAATGGAGGAGCACCAAACTATAAAACAGTTAAAGGACTTATGTCCCCCCCCCCCCAAAAAAAATAAAAAAGTTAGATACCTGCATAACTTTGGGGAACACGGAGGACACCGTCCTATGCGGAGTGCGCAGCCGCAGCCAGTGCCGGCGGCCATCTTTATGCAGGCAAGAGAGCCTGACCCTGGCCGTGGGGTCGTGAGCCGTTCAGGGGGGGCTATGAGTGGCGGGGACCCGGCAGAACGGCACGGAGGGCATTACTTGGATTGCAGTGTACTTTCTTCTATACTAGTAGTGTGCGACATATACTGGCTTGGTAGTTTGTGTGTTCTTGTCAATGGATTGGTTTTGCCAGTGTCTGCACCTATTTCTTGATAAATACTGCAAATATAGACATATTTGATGTTAATTAAACTAATTTATGGTTATCTGTACTATGAGGTTTTACCTACACAATCTGCTCATAGTACTCAGTATCTGTTCACCCTCATACAATATGGAAGTGGTAAAATTAGTAAGTGATTGGCCAATCAAACTTGAAAGTGTGTACTGGGCTTAAAATGTTAGAAATATTTTAAACTTTAAAGTGAACCTCCGGACTAAAAATCTACTCAGCAGCACTGAAAAGGCTTGTGTTTCTTTAACAGTTTCACAGCATCAGAACTAAGTTTTTCTTACCAAAGCATCATTTTTAGCTGCATTTTTAGCTAAGCTCCACCCATCAAAGGAAAAAGGCTGGGCTTTTTTTCTCTGATGCAGTGCAGAGCATGATGGGATTTCCTATGTTGTTATTCACGTTGCCTAGCAACTGGGAGAGGTGCTCAGGACACAGGACAGTTGGAACTGCGTCTCATGCTCCCTGTCACCTCCTTTCAACCAAAAAGATGGCTGCCATCACGAAATCAAACATTTGCCTGTCCTTTTAAAACAGTGTGGGTAAGAGATTATATTACCTATCTATTTTAATTAGCATAACTAATGTAACTTAATGACAGTATGTTTGTTTAGGCTGGAGTTCCTCTTTAAGGACTTTTAGAATATTTTCTAATATTAAAGTGAACCTTCCTTCTGTCTTTAGCCCCCATCAGATATGTAAGTAAGCTTCCTCCTTGGTTGCAGAGAGTTCCAAAATAAGGCAATACTATGTACTTGCACTTACCAAACACTTGTGCCATTCTTGTATGGTACTTCTACCACCTCATGTGGTACTTCTAAGCAGTCAATTAACCGTTAAATCTGTCTGATGTTGTTTCCTTTGTTGCACCTTTCCCTGGGCTCTGCAAAGTCTCTTCAGTCCCAGGAGTAGGTGCTGCACTCAGTCGTACATTTCATGTTCTGTAAATAAGGAAAATAGTCTATGGGCCTAACTGTGTTATCTTTTCTCCTGAGCTTTCTCCCGGGAGTTGTTTTCACACCCTACACCTATAAAATGCCTTTACAACCTTTACAAAGCAAAAGCACATTTAAAATAAATTGTCCCGACATCAACTTAAGACTGGTGTTACGTCCCGTAGCCATTTTAGAACTTTTCACTTTCAAAGGCGAGATATTTTGTAGATAAAGTGAAACATCATCTCCTGGAAGAAAATTAAAGTGGATTCGAGATGAACTTTTGCTCATTGCATAATTGTGTTCCTTTCCTATTGTTTGTAGGGCAGTCCTCCAGCCAAATACTTTTTTGTTTTTGTTTTAATACTCTAATTCCCTATAAACTAAACAAGCCACACCCACAGGTTTTCAGAGAGCCAAGGCACTTTCAGACAGTAGCATGGGAGCTCAGTCTGGGAAGGAGGAGGGGGAGGTATTAGTAGCCAGAGATTTCAGAGGCAGAGGGGAAGAGGGAGGAGGAGGGGGGGGATTAGGTTTTTTGCTCAAGATGCAGATAAGCCTGCCTCTGTGTAATGTTTACAAACAGCATGGCTGCTGTCATTGTGTCACAGGAAGAAATGATCATTTTCTAATAAAGCTGTTTGCAGCTAGATTCACTGTGTACACTATCTAACTTTAGATAAGATATATAGACAAGTTACTTGTTATAGTTTGTTTTTCATCTCGGATCCGCTTTAAGAGGAGAAAAGTCTTGTGAGAAAGCAGTAGCAGAAAAAAACGGCACCGGCTGAGGGTGGAAGAAAAGGGCGCCCACATAGATTCTCATGCAATTATCATTAAAGGTGGCCATACACTCTTTAGATTAGCAGCAGATAGATAATCAGTAGATTTTCTGATCTATCTGATGTGTTTAAAAACATTTTTTACTAGGAACAGATTTCCAATAGATTTCAGTTAGAAATCTATTGAAAATCGATCTGATGGCATTTTGTTGCCATCAGATTTCCATTAGGTCCAATGCAAATTGATAAGTCATCTCCAGAGATAAGCCAAATTTTTCAAAATTTTAGATCCAAATCGGCCACAAATCGATTGATTGGTCAATCGATTTGCGATCGATCAATATCATTAACAACATTAGAACATTAACGTTTTTGAAGTATGTTATCAATTTAGAAGCTTGCAACGTTATAGTTTTTGTCATATTATATTGTTTGTATGTATAGATTTTACGTTATCAAAGATATTATCGATTCTATGTGGAAAAGGGTGTTTCTGCAGAGGGAGTGGTTAGGGTTAGGCACCACCAGGGGGGTGGTTAGGGTTAGGCACCACAAGGGGTGTGGTTAGGGTTAGGCACCACCAGGGGGGTGGTTAGGGTTAGGCACCACCGGGGGGGTGGTTAGGGCTAGGCACCACTGGGGAGGTTAGGGTTAGGAACCACCAGGGGGGTGGTTAGGGTTAGGCACCACCAGGGCGTTAGGTTTAGGCACCACTGGGGGGTGGTTAGGGTTAGGCGCTACCAGGGGAGTGGTTCGTTTTAGGCACTACCAGGGGAGGGTTCTGTGTGAAAGTAGGGTTGGGTTAAGCAGTATTGTTGAATTACGTATGGTTAGGCACCACCAGGGGGGTGGTAAGGCTGTAAAGCGCTGGGATCAACTGTATCTTTCCAGACTTTCTCCATTAGGCCTGGGGAACAGGCCTGATCCCTTGCTGCTTAATTGGTATTCATTCTAGCGCTGGCATACACTTTTGGACATATGGGCAATGGTTTTGCATGGGAGAGAAGCAGACAGACGCTTGGGAAGGGGAAGACCCAGGACACTTAAGACGTGAATGGGAATATAAGGAAAGGGGGAGGGGAGCTTACACAGAGAAGAATTAAAGGAGAGTAATGTCAGTAATGTCAGTATACAAGACAGTATACTTTGCATATTTGTTTTTATTATTATTTACCTGCAATATTGCTGTACCATAGAGTGAGTCTGTAAGAAAAGGAATCACAGTCAGCTATTAATGAAAATGAAAGACAAAATTGCATGTAGTTCCCTTACCTGAACAAGTATTGTGTTCTATAGCGAAGGTTCAAAGACATCAGAATAGCTCTGTAGTTCTGTTATAAAGGAGATAAGGAAAATATAATTGTTTAGATATATAACAATGGAAAAGATGTTTTAATTCTTCCTAGGAACATTTTTTGGTTTAGCCAGAGAACCTTACTACGTCTGTCATTTCACTGTGGGGTATATTCACTAAATTGCAGTAAAGTGTAACTTGCAATAGACACAGGCCTGGTCCGCCCAGGATGCCAAGTGAGGAAACTTCCTCAGGCGGCAGAAGTCTGGGGTAAGAACTAGGCAGAAACAGGAAGTGATGAGAGTGCCTGGCCAACCTATACTGGGGGCAACTGTACTTGGCTAACCTATACTGGGGGCAACTGTACCTAGCTACCAACACTGGGGGCACCTATACCTGGATAACTAACTATACTGAGGGTGTTTTTTGGGGGCTCACTGCAGCTATAACGTGTGGTGCAATTTATCGGGTGCTGTGAGGTCATTACAATTGGGGGGGGAAGGCACCCTCACAAGGTTGCCTCAGGCAACAAAGTCTAGAACCAGCCCTGGATAGACATATTATACATAGTATTCGGAGGTGTACAAATGTTCGGGATTATTAAAGCATTACAGTACATAACTAACTATTGTTTGTTACTAATACTAACTTAACCCTCCTGGCGGTCTATTAAAAACCGCCAGGGGGCAGCGCAGCATTTTTTTTTTTTTAAATCATGTAGCGAGCCCAGGGCTCGCTACATGATAGCCGCTGTGCAGCGGCATCCCCCCACCCGCTCCGGCGATCTGCGATCAGGAAATCCCGTTCAGTCATCGACGTTGTGACGTCAAAGGGAGTCCCAATCCACCCCTCAGCGCTGCTTGGCACTGATTGGCCAGGCAGCGCACGGGGTCTGGGGGGGCAGCGTGGCGTGGCGAGCGGCGGCTAATGGGCACGGAGCGGCGGCGATCGGAGTGCACACACAGTGGCAAATTGCGCGTGCAAAAGTCCACGATCGCGTGAATCGGCGCACTTTGCGCTCGCAAAAGTCCGCGAATGGCACTTCACGTGCTAACTGTTTAGCACACCCGTGCTAAACAATTTGCATGGCTTTGTGAATCAAGCCCAATGTGTGGTGACAATATTTTATTTGGAAATAAAGGGGTATTTTTTTCAGCTTTATTGTTCACTTACACTATATCTCTTATTACAAGCCCTTATTTGAAAAAAATACAGTAATATACCCTCATGGCATGCATATTAAAAAAATATGAGTCCCTAAGGTAACTATTTATGTATTTTAATTAACTGTGACTTTTTCTTTTAGAAGTTTTTTTTATTTTGGTAACTGTGGGGGGGGGGGGTTGTAGGGGTTAATTAATGTGGTATTTATTTATTTTTATTTAATTTAATGTTTTACTAGCTGGCCACTAGATGTCCCCCTACTTTATTCCTGTGTACTGTGAACATTACGCAGTAACCAAGGTGTGTGTTTACTTCCACTTTGTTAATGACCACCAGCATCTCACTGATGCCGGTGATCATTGATTACAGGTAGTTTGATCAGCTTTGGAAACACCTGTTCCCATTCATCGTTCAGTGTGGTTACGAGGAGCGCGAGCCTGCATGCTGCGGGAATCACGGCGGAGTATGTATATCTACGCCCTGGAGGCTAAGGTGAAGTGTCAAGGGGGCCCTAGATATACTGTCTTCAAACCAGAAGCTGGTTTACCCTACTAATGCATATATGCAGTATTGCGTTACACTCTACTTATCATACACATTTCTGATTGCTGAAGTTTAGTGAATATAGTCATAATTGCTATGCATGTTGACTAACCCAAACTTGTTCACTGAATATTCATTCCAACAAGAAAACTATCTTTTTTAATGAAAATTGCTCTCTTAAATATTGTGAAATGTATTTTTGTCTTTATAAAAAAAAGTAATACAAGAAGTGTTTGTCAATGTCCATGCTTCATAAACTGAATGATATTGGTAACCTCAACATAGATTAGGTTACAGAGATTAAATTACAAAAACAACCAAAAACAATTATAACATTTTTAGATACCTTCAAGTCAGACAAATAATTCAATAAAACAGTAAAAAAAAAGAAGTTGGGGTCACTCACAGAAAAATGTAATGAGTGAAACAAAATACCTCAAGGACTTTAGAAACTGGATTAATGGTGAATGATTTGCTTATAAGCCAGGAAGGGTGAGGTCTGGGTCTGAAAGTAGAGCAGAGTTGTTTATAGGGGCAAATGAATCAGACGGGGACTAAGAGGACTCATCTCCCTACTTCTAGAAGTTTGTTATTCTCTTAGATAATGGCACGGGGGAAACCACGGAAATGAGGGGGAAAATGGAAAAAGTAGCAGAAGTCAATTTTGAAGGAGACAACTCATCCAACAAAAATGAGGGGTGGTGGTGGTGACAGAAGTGGAATGTATGTGTATCAATTTTTGATTGACTCCAGCTCATGGTAACCAATTCAAAATCTACAAAGATTATCATCCTTTTTGAGGAGACCACTGCTCAAGGAAATATATACTAGTACCTGAAGAAGTATAAGGACCAGGAGTTTAGGTAACAAGCTGAAGCCTAGTATAACTGAAGCTCTGCCAACTTTCAAGCAATGGCCAGGTCTTTAACCGTTTCAGGACGGGCCGCCTAACCCCCCCTTAATGACCAGGTACTTTTACATGGGGGGTGCGCATTTGGGGGGATCAGGCAGCCTGATTCTCTTAGTGCTTGCTGGTATGTGTCCCCCTGTGTGGCCAGGTGTCCCCACTTTCACCAGCAGCCGTTACTCATCTTCCAGGCTCCCGCGATGAGCTGCCGCGGACACCTATGCTCTCTCCGACATCCCCGCTCGTAGTGACTCTTAAGTCCCAGGTCGCGGCTTGATGACGTCATCAAGCCATGGCCCGGGACTTACATCACAACGAGCAGAGATGTCGGCAAGAATGGTGGGGAGCACCAATCGTCGCAGGAGCGGCAGGGAGGTGAGTGAATCCTCTTCTTTCCCTCCTACTGCCGTAGCTGTCAAATTGATCACTATGATCCGCCGGCGATCGTAGTGACCCCGTGATCAGCAGCCATATGCGATGGCTGCTGATCACTGAGAGGAGATGTCAGCTGTCATATGACGGCTTAATCTCCCCTCTCAGGTGTGCATGAACACGTCGGGGAGCAGTAACGGCGGTGGGCGTAGATGCTACGCCACATCAGGCTAGGACAGCCACAAGTGCAGCGTAGGATCTCATGCAAGCGGTCCCCAAATAGTTAAATAGGCAGCTTCCATCTGCTGCCTGATTACTCTTGGAAAGAACTACAAAGGACACCTGGTGGTGGGCAGTGAAATGGCACAATAGTCTAAGTCCAAGATACCACCCGCAGGTAGAACAGAGAGTCTTCTGTAACAGCCTCAGAAGGGCCACCTGCTGACACCAGTAGGTAAGACAGGGACTTACAGGATTTCTAAAACATTGATGTGTAAATGAAGGCTTTGGTTTATGAATTATCTGGTATAGTATTCACCAGTAGTGTTATATACTGTGACAGTTGGCACACAAATACTTCGCCAATACTAACGCTATGTGTGGGACAAACATTGTGCATATAGCACAACTCGAGTTAGCTAGATTACACTGGCACTGGTAGCAATGCATGTGTTACACTACTTTTGTGAGGCATGGTAAACTAATAAAGTGCTTTATGCAAGAAGCATAATGCTTGCATTGGTACCAGTGCGTTTTTTACCTAGGTAACCCAGGTTGCGCTATTTGCACAATGAGCGTTACATACTAGGGGCTAGTGTCGGTAAAATGACCATGCGCACAGCAACTTTACCAAAGTTTAGTAAATTAACCCCACAACGACCAATTGATTATTTATATTTGGGAACAGGGAGAAATTGGCAGTTCCCCTATTCAAGTCGCACCTTAAATGACGACCAACAGAAGTGTGCAGAGCCCCCTACTGTTGGTAGTCATTTCAGGTGCAGCCTGATAATGAGCACTGCCAATCTCTCCCTGTTCCCAAAGAAAAATGTGTAAACCATTTTATGGCCAGCTGCCCCCAGGTTCACACTATGTTTTTTTGTTAATTAGTGGTTAGGGTCTCTTCCATGAGGTGGAAGTTTCTAGTACAGGAACACTGTGCGCGCAAACTGTTTTTGGAAGCCAACATCCTCCATTTTGTTGCCTCTGTTTTGATTGCAAGTTGTATAACCTGCCTATATTTAGGCTCTGCACATCCATGCAGTTGTTCATTCAGATGCAGCATGTCTTGGGAAGTGCTGCCACCTCCTCCTGCTGTACAGAATTGGATTATTTATGGCTGGTCTATATCTTTCTATATATGTTGGTATTGGATAGAACAGATTGCTTAGCACATTATGTGCAGCATGGCGTAATTAGTAAAAGTATTAAACTTGTTGTCTTTTATTGCACATGGCCTGGTTGTTTTGTACGGCGCAGGAGGAAAATATTATTATATGGCCAATAACCCTACAACTAAGAGATCATGGGGTTGATTCTCAAAGCTTTTCTCTCTCACATTACTTATTATTTGCCTTAACTGTAATTGTATTATATTAGATAAAAAGATAAGGAGAGATAATTCAAGATTATTATTATTATTTATGTATTTATTTATTTATTTATTTATAAAGCGCCAACATATTCTGTGGCGCTGTACAATGTAAGAAAACAAACAAGGGTTACATAATGATACAGACAATGATATACATCAAATATGGACACTGGTACAAAATACAGAACTGGTGAATACAATAGCAGATTTAGCATGATGACTAAAATGTATAACAGCGTGCAAGCTATTAAATGAATAACATTCCAAGACACAAAATGGTGAGAGCCCTGCCCTTGCAAGCTTACAATCTAAAGGAATGGGTTGGAAACAAAAGGTGGTGGAAGTACACAGTATATATACAGGCAGTGGGTGATTAGGTTATTTAGTAAGAAGTAAATCTAGACGCGAGGTTAAAGGGTGCATGGCCTAAGATAGAGCATATGCTTGTCGGAAAAGGTGGGTTTTGAGGGAGCGTTTAAAGATTTTCAAGGTGGGAGAGTGGCGCACGTGCTGTGGAAGGGCATTCCAGAGGAAGTGTGAGGCACGAGAGAAGTCTTGTACACGTAAATGTGAGGAGGTAATTGTAGAAGAGGATAAAAGAGGCTCGTGTGCAGATCTGAGATTGCGGTTGGGTTGGTATCTGGAAACTAGTGCAGAGATGTACAGGGGAGAGAGATTGTGGAGATAAGATGAACATATAAGGGCCCTGTGAACACATAAGGGCCCTGTGACATCACCCTTCAATTCCTCTTCATTTTGCTGCAGATTACCATTAGGCCCTCAGACACTGAGTGAATTCTGAAGGCATTCAGCACTGCAGGCAAAGTCACCTTTTGGATTGGTTCGCAAGTACGCACACAATACAATTTTGATTGTATATACAATCTATATAATCCAATCTGCAATCTCGTGTAGAGATCAGGTAAGCTGCCACCAATTTGCTTTAGCATGGGAATAAGCAATACTAACCCTAGCTAGTCCTGTAGGAAAAATGTTTTTTTTCAACAACCTTTCTAGATATAACAATATATATTAATAACAGTTATGTTAACGGTCTCTGCAAAAGGCATGATTCCCTTTGCAGAGGATATTCAGAATAAGCACTTAGACAAATTATTTTTAATCGTTTATTTTATAATTAAAATAAATGTATAAATGATTACATGGAAATTTACAATAATTATGTAACATTGAACAGATTGATATAGTAAAATAATAGGAATAAAAGTTGAATTGGTAACCGTATAAAGTCCTAGCAGTCTCGAGAATTACCGATTGTGTCCTTTGATTATAAGTCCAAGAATGTTGGTAAAAAGTCCTTTGTTAATAGTGCAAGATGAAAGCCCAGGTCCAATTGGGCTAGCAAATCCGTGATGGTATGGATTGGAAATGAAGGCCCCTGATAGTCTGTGTGTCCAGAAATGTAACCATTTCTCTGCTGGAATTGGAGAGTGTAATGAGAGATGGGCAGTCTTTGCCATCTGACCCTGTTCTACCCCTCTCATTAGTGCAGAAAGAAATATGAATTATATTCCTCATGTTCTCTGGTGTTCATAGATAGCAAACACGGGTCAATTATTATGTTTCAGAGAAAACCATATCTTTCTGAGAGAAGGTGGAGGCACTTTCAGGTTGCGCCCAGCGACCATCTAGTTATTTTTTATATGACTGGAATTTATGGAAATATAGTAGGTAGAAAAAAACAAAGTCTTGTAAAAGTAATACCTTTTAATGGCTAACTGATAAAGTTAAATAATGCAAGCTTTCTGGGATCTAGTCCTCTTCTTCAGGCATATACGGTACAGAAACATTTTTACTACTATCATTATGGAAATATAGTAGAAATTAATATTATTTATTTATAGTTTAATTAAAGGACATTTGATTTTATATCCCCCTCGACAGGACATGGGGGAATGTTGCTTTGTCAGTTAGTGGTTTACGACAGGAATCTGGTTTGTGGTTTCCTGACTTCCTTATTAGTATTCTTATGAAGTCCATTTCAGTGAATGTCTGAAGAGTCATTACGTGGGGAAACCAGGCCTGCTAGGAAGAAGTAATGGATTCATGGTGACTTTTCTGGTGAACACTACATTTCCTGTACAAAGCTCTGAATTGTCTTATCTGACTACTGACAGAAACACTTTCTTTTTAAACAAAACTAAAACATAAAAGGGAATTCCGGAGCACACCTTTGTACATGTACTTTTATGCGAGGGACGCTGGTGAATCAGTCAGAGGCCATTTCATTACATTTTCTTTTTTTCCCTAAGTTTTCTCCTAAGAGATAATTTCTTATCTTCTGTTTCAAATAATTTTTCAGCACCCTGCAATTGAAAAAAAGCTTTCTGCTCTCTGCACAATTGTTCTAATTACTGCATCTTTTCAGCCACTGATAAGGAATTATGCAAAGTTTTGTAGACAAAGATTTGTAGACAGTCCCTATTCAGTGTGCAGCAGGGTCTTGTGTACAGCGCCCATCCCCAAAACTCTCTACTGCTCCCCAAGTGATCTGTACTGTAGGGATGCTGGAGGAGTCTGCAGAGCCAGTTCTGCTCCATCAGAGGTGGACAGAGTGAGTGTTAGAAGCTGAGGCTGGGAGCACACTCAACTGTTTTTTGTATGTGTTTTCTGCACACCATGGGCTCGATTCACAAAGCGGTGCTAACCCAGTTAGAGACTTTAGTCGTGATAACCATTGCACCACGCCGCTGAAAAGCCAGTTTAGGCGTGATAAGTTTAGATAAGTTTAGATCGCGCACAAAGTCCCGCACGCAAAGCAGCGCCATTAAACTCTATGCGAAGTGCACCAGACTTTGCTAGCGCAAAACTTTTGATCAGCTGTGCACTGCGGTGCTAACCCAGTTGGTGCTTAAACTTATCACACCTAAACTTATCACACCTAAACTTATTACGCCTAAACGTATCACGCCTAAACTGAGTTTAGGCCTGATAAAGGGCTTTTCACCAGCGTGCTAACTGTTAGCACCGCTTTGTGAATCAAGCCCCATGTGTGTATGTGTGAAAACATGCACGTTTTACCACAGAAGCTAATGCAATTGATAGAGAAAATGCCTGCGGTGCTTCACTGCTGTCTGTTTTTATCTGCATGGGGAAAACACATTCAAGTGTGCACTAGCCAATTGTATAACATTGGTTCTCAGCTTACCTGTGCAGAAAGCGAAGGGGGAGGGGGCCCCATCCAACGTTTTGCAGGGGGGCCCAGTGATTTCTAGTTATGCCCCTACTTATACTTCCAATGTTTTGCATTAGGCAATAAATGTTATCTTCCAAATGCAAAACTCTCTGCTGTAACTGATGGCTATCAAGGTACAATGCTCTACTACTGAACACTGAAAAATAATAGCAGAATAGAGATAACCTTACCGGGTTCCTCTGCTGTGTGCTGTGCTTCCTACCTCGGCTGTCTGTAACACATGGCACACTGACCTCCCGATTTATACATATACTACAGTGTAAAAATGCTGATGTAACAGTCACATGCTGCTGGGTGTGTCATGTTTATACACGGCTGTTATAGCAACACAGCAGCATGTAATGCTCTTTGCTCTAGAGATAGTAAATGTTCATTCATGCTTGTAGAAAAAGCCTCAGTAATCTGTTTTTACTCTACAATAATAGATTATATAAGGCTATTTATCAGTATGTATTTACATTTAGTAAACAACTTTGTAGTATACAGGCAACATAAAGAGAGAGTAAAAAAAATCTTTAAATTTGAAGAAAATAACTTTTTTATTTTAACATTCAAAAATAAATAAGATCAGAACACCCCATATCCAACTTAAAGTGAACCCGAGAAAAAAGAATCAAATTAGCTAAACAATTGGATCTGTCCTCCTACCCTCTTTCCCTGAAAGTAAGCCGTGACAGGAATTTCGAGCATGCTCAAAATATAAGCCCTACCCTGAAAGTAAGCCCTAGGGGCAGTAAGGGGAAAAAGTTTGGCAACTTGTGTTTCTACAGGAGCCGATGGTCTCACGGATAGGACCAAGGCTCCGTCATTGGGCCAATCACTGCAATCGCAGTGATTGGCCAATAACAGAGCCATGGTCCCGCCTATGAGATTATCGGCTCCAGTAGACATACAATAATGCTGTACTTCTTCCCCATAGGCTGCAGATCGGGGGCACCGAAGCATGGAGCTGAGGGGGAGGAAGAGGATTAGGGGGACATTGCAGGACACGGGGGACAGTGCAACATGGAGCTAGGGGTAAGAGGGGGATGCAGACGGACATCAGAGGACACAGAGGACACCAGGAGGACATAGAGTTACTTGGGACACAGGAGTTTAGGAGATAGAGGACGACATGTGTGCAGAAGGGGACACCTGGAGGACTCTAAAGGTACAAGGGGGACACAGGAGCACACAAGAGGTGGATCCAGCAGAGGAAGAGGAGGCACAGTGGGAAAGGCAGGAGGACACACAGCACAGGAACTTTTGTGTTCATAGAAATATAAGACATCCATTGAAACTAAGCCCCAGCACAACATTTGGAGCAAAAGTTAATATAAGACACTGTCTAATATCAGGGAAACACCGTACTCCTAAACACTGGCGTAACAATAGGGGAAGCGGCCCCGGGCCCCCCTGGGGCCCGCTCATGGTCATTTTGGGGGGGCAGAAGGGGTCGCAGCATGAGGGGAGAGCTTGGTAGCACGTCGGTGGGGAGGGGGGACGGTCCCCCCCCCCCCCTCACCTCGGGCTCTCCACTCTGCGCTCCCCACCTGCCTCTATGTAAGTGTCAGCAGCAGCGGTGGCAGCTATAATTACCTCCATCCACCACGGAGGTTGCTGATCTGCAAAGAGCTTCACATTACTTCCTGTTAAAACAGGAAGTAAGGTGAAAGTAATGTGAAGCCCTTGCAGATCGGCAACCTCCGGTGGTGGATGGAGGTAATTATAGCTGCTGCCGCCGCTGCTGTTAACGCTTACATAGAGGCAGGAGGGGAGCGCAGAGGGGAGAGCCCGAGGTGAGGGAGGGGGGGACCGTCCCCCCTCCCCACCGACGTGCTACCAAGCTCTCCCCTCATGCTGCAACCCCTCTTGCCCCCCCAAAACAGCCATGAGAGGGCCCCAGGGTGGGGGGGGGGGGCCCGGGGACTTCTAGTTACGCCCCTGCTCCTAAAATGGCTTTTTTTTTTTTTTTTTTAGATATCTCAAGGTTTTATTTTATGCAAACACATTTACAAAGCAGATTTACTGTTTCATAGTCTCTGCTCAATTGCAGTGTCTCTCCCTTGCTGTCAGAAGCCCAGTTATCTGCTTAGGAAAGTGGTTGTAGCTGTAATTTGTTATCAGTGAGCCCGACTGGAGAAAAACGGTCAGTTCCATAGCTGAATATTAACTCTTTTAGGCAGGGAAAAAATAAAAGGAGAACAGCAAAAGTGTCTGTATGCTTGCTACCAGGGCTGTGGAGTCAGTAGAAAAATCATCTCCAACTCTGACTCCTCAGTTTATGAAACCACTGACTTCAACTCCGACTCCATGTACCCAAAATGGCTCTGACTCCGAGACTCCGACTCCTTAGTCTAATACTTACCAGGGCTGTGGATTTGGCCTGGCCAATCCGTGCCAGGCAGCGCTGAGGGGTGGATCGGGATTCCCTCTGACATCCCAACGTCCATGACGTCGGTGACGTCATCCCGCCCCGTTGCCATGGCGACCGGGGAAGCCCAGCAGGAAATCCCGTTCTGAACGGGATTTCCTGCTTACTCCAATCGCCGGAAGCGATCGGAGTGGCTGCATAGCTGCCGCTGCTCAGCGGCTATCATGTAGCGAGCCCTGAGCTAGCTACATGATTTAAAAAATAAATAAATTTAAAAAAAGTGCTGCGCTGCCCTCTTGCCTCCAGAATTGGAACGGCAAGGGGTTAATGGTTCTGGGTCACCCCAAGCTGCTTGGTAACTCTGGTCTAAGCCTCTATCCCATAGAGCCATATCAATCCCCTACCATGCACTGATGAGGACCAACAGTTCCAAACAGACTGTCTGCATGTTGGTTTGATGTGACTGTAAATTTTAAAAGCTATAGGCTCGCTATACACCAGCGGTTCTGGAGGTGAGCCTGGCTTCAGGGCCATACAGAGATAATTTGCATATTCAGCTGTGATGCATCATGGGAAACCACTGCTGCTCTCATAAAGCTGAATTATGGCAAATACCTTCTGTTTAAAGAAGGCAAATTATACTATGCCCTGAGCGAATCTAGACTTTGGTCCCTCCCACGAGGTGTTGGCTGCCCTGCTCCCAAAAGATCGGTCCGCTGCTACCAAGAGTACTGAGTACTCTGTAGTGGCAGGTGTTCGGAAGGCAGGTATGCTCCTAGATATTAATATTAGAGCGGGAGGTGTCCTCCCAATTGTTGCAAGGTCCTCTGCTGTGTGCAGTGCAGGACTCCTCTACTCTCTGTAACACATGACACAGTGACATCAATATTTATGTACAGCGTAGAAAGCTCTCAGGTTCTGCTTGGGCAAACTACATTTATTCACTAGTGTTTTGTGTTGCCGGAGTACATAGCTGTGAGGTAGCCACACAGCCCTTTCTACCACAACTTTCACTTTGTTTATTGCGTTTGTGTTACACACAGCTGAGGGAAGCAACCTAATGCTAATTATATTGCATTCTGTATATTCATATTTATATGTCTATGGCTGGTGTGTAGAGGTATGTGCTCTTACCTGCTAAGGAAACAATAATGTGTGCTGGAACAGGATGCAAAGAGAACTCACACACCGCCTTGTGTTGCTACATCACATAACAAGAGTAAGCATGATGACTCATCCTGTCATGTGACCGTGACGTAGCCGCTCCGCCCTGTCTACCAGGCTTTCACTTTGTGGCTTCTGGGTTGCACGCCGCAGAAGGGAGCAGCACAATGGTAATCTTTTATGTGTTTTACCATTTTTAGCATTCAGTTTTTCAGGGAAAAATAAACACTAACCTTCCCCCAACAGATTAACTGGCCAAGCAGAAGTTCTCAAGTGTTGCTGCTCACAGTGAAGACTAGCTGCAGGTTTCTATTGGGAGTGATAACTCAGGGTTACTGCTGCTTGGCCAGCAGGTGCATTTCCTCAGTTTTTCCACCTCCCAGTCCGTCACTGGACTGAGGGCCCATTCACATTTGGAAACGCAAAACGGCTAATGTTTAAGTTTTGCGATTAGCGCAAAATACACCTTGTTTAACAGTCATTCATCTTCAGATCAGACAATCATCTGCAGATCTGAAGATCCATCCTGGTGGATCTGATCTGCCGATGAATGTCTGTTAAAGTGAACCTGAACTGAGTAAAAGTATTTAAAGTAAACACATGACGTAGCTGCAAATGAATATTACATACTAACCTCGCCGTCAGTTCCTCTCAGAAGCTCACCGTTTTCTTCCTACAGTGATCCCTTACAGTTCTGACAATATTTTGTCAGAACTGAAATATACCAGTTGCTGTCAGTTATATATCAGCTGCTGTCAGTTTACAACTGAATGAGCCAGGTAATGTCCCATGTTTCCCTATGGCTCAAGTGGGCGATATTACAGTTTAACAGTGTGCTGACCGGGAAGCTGTTATGGGGTAATGACCATTTTCAAAATGGAGGACAGAGAATTCCATTGATCACAGTGGACAAACAGGATGCAGGAGAGGAGAAAGAGATTTAGGAGTAGACTACACAGGAGGTAAGTATGACGTGTTTATGTTTATTTTGACTTTTAATTTTCAGTTCAGGTTCTCTTTAAGCAAGGTGTGTATGAGATCTGCAGATATCATAGACTATGAATGCATTTTGCAGGAACGGATCTTTTGCAGGAACTGATCTTTTGCAGATACTGATCTGTTGAATGTGTACAGCATCTTTGTGTGCAGCATCTTGCAAAGATTTTTATCTGATGGGGAGTTCAGCTCCATAGAATAGACTGTGTAGAGTATGGCTCTCATACTACATGGAAGGGGGTAAAATTGGTCTGTGATCTTTCATTTTCCAAAGACTTTTATCTTAAGTGTGTATGTAGCATTAGACTTTAATAGTACAGAAATGATAAAAAAAGACTATCCCTATACTATCAAATAAGCATTTTTTGACAAGTTTATAATTGAACCTGATATATTTGTATGAATGCTGTTTTGGGAAAACATCAGGTTCAATTATCAACTTGTCAAAAAATGCTCATTTGATTTATGGATGTATCCATTCCCAGTTCAATTTAAAAAACATCATTAAAAACATAAAAAATGTTGGTAAAGGGAAGAAGTTTTTCGTATCTTTGCTGAATAATATACAATAACTACAGGGGAAAATCAAAAAATTAGAATATCGTGCAAAAGTTCATTTATTTCAGTAATTCAACTTAAAAGGTGAAACTGAAATATAAGATAGGAACCTTTAGCAGGTGTTTTGGATAAATTAGCTGATTAGTGTCTGACACTCCGAGCCTAGAATATTGAACATCTTCACAATATTCTAATGGTGTGAGATTTTGATTTTTGGGGTTTCATAAGCTGTAAGCCACAATCATCAAAATTATACCAAAAAAGGCTTGAAATATCTCGCTTTGCATGCAATGCATCTACACTCACCTAAAGGATTATAAGGAACACCATACTAATACAGTGTTTGACCCCCTTTCGCCTTCAAGGTGCAGTTGATGGAGATTTGTGGTATGCACCTCAGGGACAGTCGTAGTCAGCCAATTTCGCTACACTGGAACTATGCGTAGTTTTACGCAATTATGCTTCGCCAGACTACGGCTTGGAAATCAAATATTCGCTTCGTATGCATTTCGTAGACTACGCGTTAAAGTAGTGTATGCGGACGCTTATGCCCGTATGCAGAAAATTTTACGCATTAATTCCTCTGTAAATGCTTATACTGGGAACTCTTTTATGCATACATTCCCCTTTCCAATCTTAACTATGCATAGTGGGCATAAGCTACGCGTAGCTGTACTTCGCTATGCATAAATTCGTAAGCATAGTTTTGAAACTTCACCTACGAATTACAATGCGTAGATGCGACCTACGATGCGTAAATTCGCATTGGCGTAGTTTCTGCTCATCCCTGATGCACATCCAAGGCACGAAGCTCCCGTTCCATCACATCCCAAAGATGCTCTATTGGGTTGAGATCTGATGACTGTGGGGGCCATTTTAGTACAGTGAACTCATTGTCATGTTTAAGAAACCAATTTTAAATAATTTGAGCTTTGTGACATGGTGCATTATCCTGCTGGAAGTAGCCATCAGAGGATGGGTACATGGTGGTCATAAAGGGATGGACATAGTCAGAAACAATGCTCAGGTAGCCCATGGCATTTAAACGATGCCGAATTGGCACTAAGGGGCCTAAAGTGTGCCAAGAAAACACCCCCACACCATTACACCACCAGCAGCCTACACAGTTGTAACAAGGCATGATGGATCCATGTTCTCATTCTGTTTATGCCAAATTCTGACTCTATCGAGACTCATCAGACCAGGCAAAATTTTTCCAGTCTTCAACTGTCCAATTTTGGTGAGCTCATGCAAATTGTAGCCTCTTTTTCCTATTTGTAGTGGAGATGAGTGGAACCCGGTGGGGTCTTCTGCTGTTGTAGCCCATCCACCTCAAGGTTGTGCGTGTTGTGGCTTCACAAATGCTTTGCTGCATACCTCGGTTATTTCAGTCAGCGTTGCTCTTCTATAAACTTGAATCAGTCAACTCATTCTCCTCTGACCTCTAGCATCAACAAGGCATTTTCGCCCACAGGACTGCCGCATACTGGATGTTTTTCCTTTTTGACACCATTCTTTGTAAACCCTAGAAACGGTTGTGCGTGAAAATCCCAGTAACTGAGCAGATTGTGAAATACTCAGATCGGCCCATCTGGCACCAACAACCATGCCACCCTCAAAATAGCTTAAATCACCTTTCCCATTCTGACATTCAGTTTGGAGTTCAGGAGATTGTCTTGACCAGGGCCACACCCCTAAATGCATTGAAGCAACTGCCATGTGATTGGTTGATTAGATAATGGCATTCATGAGAAATTGAACAGGTGTTCCTAATAATCCTTTAGGTGAGTCTATTTCATATATTAGTTTCACCTTTTAAGTTGAATTACTGAAATAAAATAACTTTTGCGCGATATTCACATTTTTTTCATTTCACCTGTAATCAAGCATGTATGAGAAAATACATGAGTCACCCAATTTAATAAATATCAATGGATGACAATTAGAGACTGGATATAAGCAGTCAGAGACCACAATAGATACAGCAGTAGTTTGGTTTAAAGTGCAAAGTGACTCACAGATGTAGTAATACAAAAACACAGTACAAAATATTGTGATGTTTTGCATGCGCCACTAGATGGTGATGTTGGGCTAACATGTTTTTACCATAGCCCCCAACTGTCCCTCTTTTGGACGGACAGTCCCTCTTTGGAAGCCATGTCCCACTGTCCCTCATTTTCCCTCTTTCAGGACTTATGTACAGATTTATGTAAATATATATATATTTCTCTTACACACTGAGAGAGGTTTGGCGCTTCACAGTGTAAAAGACTGAAAAGGTTTTTCCCAAAAAATCATAAATATATATATGCTTCACTGTTAATGCTTAACTCTTTATAAAACTGACCAAAGGTCCACTAAAAAAAATATATGACAGGCATGCCTATGCTTCACTGATATTACTTCACTCCTGCTAATTTCAGGAAAAAATGTTTTTTTGCCAAAAAGCAACCCTTTTAGATACATGATCGAACCCTCTCGTTATCAGTTCACCTACACACTAAGAGAGGTTTGGCATTTCACAGTGTAAAAAAGACTGAACAAGCTTTTCCCAGAAAAAACATGAATACATATATATGCTTCACTGTTAATGCTTCACTCTATATAAAACTAAACAAATGTCCACTAAAAACATATAACAGGAACGCATATGCTTCACTGATATTGCTTCACTCTTGCTAGTCTCAGGGACCTCCATCACACCCTTTGTGTGGGACTCACCAGATAAAAAGACCCCCCAGGGTCTATACACGCCCTGGGACCGTTATGTGGGTCGTCCCTCACCTCTCTGGCATCCACAACCTTCACAATTTCCTCAATACAGCGGGCGAACTTCCAATAAAAAGATCTTGTCCCAAGAACCTCAAATAAAAAGGCTCACCATAGTGTAATTCTGTTTAAAATGTATTCCTCTCGCCCGTATGTCGGCCTCTGGGTGGGTTCGCCTACTGAACTCCTAGGCTCCCCGATTCCAATGTCCCACTGCCGCACGCACAGCAAAAACCTCGGTGCCAGGCGCCGTTAACAACCCTCCACATGTATCTTCTACAGCGTAATCAGGCTCCACCTGACTAGCTTCATCTTTTGACTCCTCAGGGGCTCGGCCCTGTTTAGTTTTATATAGAGCGAAGCATTAACAGTGAAGCTGAACCAGTTCTAATTTTGCTTTATCAATCCACAGAACACTACCACAAAAGTTTTGGGATAGTGTTCTGTGGACTGATGAAACAAAATTAGGACTGTTTGTGCCCATGGATCAACACTATGTTTGGAGGAGGAAGAACAAAGCCTATGAAGAAAAGAACACCTTGCCTACTGTGAAGCATGGCAGGGGGGGGGGGGGGGTCGATCATGCTTTGGGGCTCTTTTGCTTCTGCAGGTACAGGGAAGCTTCAGCGTGTGCAAGGTACCATGAATTCTCTTCAGTACATGGAGTTATTGGATGAAAATGTGATGCAGTCCGTCACAAACCTGAGGCTTGGGAGATGTTGGACCTTTCAACAGGACAATGATCCCAAGCATCCCTCCAAGTCCACTAGAGCATGGTTGCAGATTAAAGGCTGGAATATTTTGGAGTGGCCATCGCAGTCACCAGACTTAAATCCGATTGAGAACCTCTGGTGGGACTTACAGAAAGCAATTGCAGAGTGCAAGCCTAAGAATGTGACTGAACTGGAGGCTTTAGCCCATGAAGAATGGGCTAAGATACCCGTAGATCGCTGCAAGACACTTGTGTCAAGCTATGCTTCACGTATAAAAGCTGTTATAACTAGAAAAGAATGTTGTACTAGTGTTGCTCGGATACCTCATTATCCTATTCGAGTTTGGTCGAATTCGGATAGTAAACTATCCGAATTCACTCGAAGTTCAATATTCGATGTAATCGAATATCCGATTCGACCTCGGATATCCGACGTCACTATCCGAGTCTGTATTCGAGTTAAATATTCGAGCTGGCCTTAAATAGCTTGTAAAACTTGTATTGGAGGTCAATGATGCATGAAACCACCTTTTTTTATGAAGAAAAACATCAAGTGATTAGGTGGTGATGTAGTAGTTATAAAAAAGGTATCAAAAATAGTAAATTAACTTCATGAAAAGTGTTTGCATGAGAAGGTGTGCCCAAAATGGTTTTAAGTTGTAAGTCTTCATTTACGTTGTCTTCATCTTCTTCTTCTATATCTTCTTCTTCTTCTATATCTTCTTCTTCTTCTATATCTTCTTCTTCTTCTATATCTTCTTCTTCCTCTTCTTCTTCTATATCTTCTTCTTCTTCTATATCTTCTTCTTCTTCTTCTATAGCTTCTTCTTCTTCTTCTATATCTTCCTCTTCTTCTTCTTCTTCTTCATCTTCTTCTATATCTTCTTCTTCTATATCTTCTTCATCTTCTTCTATATCTGCTTCTTCTATATCTTCTTCTTCTTCATCTTCTTCTTCTTCTTCTTCATCTTCTTCTATATCTTCTTCTTCTATATCTTCTTCATCTTCTTCATCTTCTATATCTTCTTCTTCTATATCTTCTTCTTCTTCTATATCTTCTTCTTCTTCTTCTATATCTTCTTCTTCTATATCTTCTTCTTCTTCATCTTCTTCTATATCTTCTTCATCTTCTTCTATATCTTCTTCTTCTATATCTTCTTCATCTTCTATATCTTCTTCTTCTATATCTTCTTCTTCTATATCTTCTTCATCTTCTTCCTCTTCTTCTATATCTTCTTCTTCTATATCTTCTTCTTCTTCTTCATCTTCTTCTTCTTCTTCCTCTTCTTCTCTATCATTGTATTATGTGTCTTTGTTTTCCTTTCTTTTGTAATATTTTTTTTTACTTCATTTGTGGAAATATTTTTTTTTGTTATTAAAAGCTTTATTAAGCATATCAATAAGTCAACAGTGCAGTGAAATACAGCAAACTAGTTCAGAAACAACAACAACACATCAAACAAATCTGTATAAGGGAGCAAAGAGCAGTCAGCTGGGCCGCTCAACCTAGGAAATGGGGTATCCAGTACCTCCTACTGAGATCCTAGGGATCAGTCCTTGACCGTATTTAGTAATATACCATAAGGCTCCCATCAACCTATACTATAAAAACAAAACATATAAAAACCATAAAGAACAGAAACAGAAAGAAAAAACAATGAGAAGAGAAAAAAAAAAAAAAAGGGGGAAAGAAGATGGATATGTCCATTATCAGACAGCGAGAGCCCATTATACTCAAAAATAGAAAAGAAAAAAAAAAAAAAGGAAAAAAAAAAGACCGAGTAATATACACACAGGTCAACGTCCAGGGAGAGCTATAGATGTCTATGAGTTCTCCAAGGGTCCCAGATGGTATTAAACCGTGTCACATTCTCTATACTATAGTAAAATACTTTGTCCATCAGCATCATTAGGTCTAGACGATGGATAACAAGAGTAAGATCTAAGTCAGTGGCTTTCCACTTGAAGGCTATCGACCATTGTGCGGCCAGCAGCATGTATTTGTAGAGTGATCTAAAGGTTCGAGGGACATCACCATTGGGAACGTACAAGAGAGCCTGGGGGGCAGTCAGGGAGATCGGGAAGCCGAAGACGTCTTGAACCATGGATTTCCATGACGTCCAAAAGCGCTGGGCTGTAGGACAGTCCCAAAAAATATGTAGAAGGGTTCCTTCTACAGTACAACCTCGAAAACAGAGTGGGGAGGCCGAGGGATAGATTTTGTGAATTTTAGTTGGTGTGTAGTACCACCGACACATTAGCTTAATCGCTGTATCTTTGACCATATTTGATTTAACCACTCCAGAAACAGCTGTCCAAATGAGACGGTAGTTTACTCTTATCATCTTGTCTAAGCAGCATAGCATATAATGTAGAAATAAGGCCTTTACGTCGGGAGAAATCAAAATACAAGGATTCAAACATTGTGGGGTCGTTTAGTGGGAGTGTAGGGAAGATGGACGAGAAAAAATGTTTGATTTGACAAAACCTGAACGCCTCACCCAAGGGGGCGTCATGTCCAAAGCGAAGCATATTAAATGTGATTGGGACATCTCTGATCCAGAATTTGTTGGCCGTGGCGAGGCCTTTGTCCCTCCACCAGGAAAACAACTGCGGACTTTTAAAAGCCGGAACAAAATGGGGGTTGCCGAAGATAGGACTCCTGGTGGAGGGAAAGGTCATAAGCTTGTATGGGGAGGCTATTGAGATCCATAGCTTAGATAGTGCCGATACAATCTTGTTCCTGCCAGAAAGGGATTTCACGTCTTTCTTTGAAACTATTGTTGCCAAAGAGGATAAGTGGAAGGGAAAAATTGAGGTAGATTCAAACTGAAACCAAGCAGAGGGGTTAGAATTTATGTTCCAATCTAATATTTGGCTGAGTTTAGCGGCCAGATAGTAGTGCCATAGGCTTGGTAATCCAATACCGCCTTGTAAGGGGGATTTATAAAGAACCCGAGCACGGATTCTAGCTGGTTTGCCATCCCAAATAAATTTATTAATCCGTGATTGCAGAACAGATATGGATTTCTTAGATAAGGTTATAGGGATCATACGAAATAGGTATAATAATTTGGGGAGAATAATCATTTTGCATGCCAAACATCTACCAAGCCATGAGATCTTATATTGCGACCAGGATTTGAGAAGAGAGGAAATATGATCTGTTGTATGAGTAAAGTTAACCCCATAGAGATCTTTATAGGAAGGCGTGAGGAAGATTCCTAAGTATTTGAATTTGAAATTACACCATTTGAAGCCATAATTGGAGTCTAACCAACTGATCGTTTGGGGATAAAGGTTAATTGGAAGGGCGGTAGATTTAGATGAGTTGACTTTAAGACCTGAGAATTTGGCAAATAAGTCCAATAATTGGAATAGGTTTGGAATGGAGGTTAATAATCTGGTCAGGAACAGGAGTGCATCGTCTGCGTACAAGGACAGTTTAATATTATCTACACCATAGCCATAAATGTCTGGGTGTTGTCTAATCGCCACCGCCAGAGGCTCCAAAGCTAGAGCGAACAGCAGTGGGGAGAGAGGACATCCCTGACGAGTGCCTCGCTGAAGACGGACAGGAGCAGAAGAAGCTCCGGGGATGCGTATCACTGTGGACGGGGAATCATACAAGGCCGAAACAGCAGTAAGTATGGGGCCCGACAGGCCAAAGCCTTCCAATGCAATGTTTAAGTATTGCCAACCCACCGAATCAAATGCCTTGCTGATGTCTAGACCTAACATCAGAAATCTGGACTTTTTGAGCTCAGCATCTTGGAGAATGTTAGTAGCCAATCTAACATTATCAGAGCCTTGTCTACCTGGGATGAATCCCGTTTGAGTGTGGTCCACCAGGTCACCCACCATTAAGCCTAATCTCAGAGCCAGGATTTTAGCAAATAACTTGATATCATTATTAAAGAGAACCAGAGACGAAGCACCCTCATGTATTTTATTACATTTATCAGTGAGAACATGACAGTAAACACCTACCCTGCTTTTAGTTTCATTGTTATCTGCTTAATTAGTCTATTAGCAACTGTGATAAGAATCCACCGACTATTCAGTCGAGGTTTGACCTGGAATCATTATAGCTGAGTCACTCTTCTGTGATGTCTTTTCAAGCCCAAGCCTTCCCCTCTCCTGGCTTAGATTTCCTGCTTTGCATACTGAGAGCTGTGATGACATGGGAGGGGCTGCTCCTACTGAGAGAGAAGCTCTGTGGCTGCAATATGATCCCTGTGTGCTCTGTGTGCACTAGATACTGACTGCAGTTTCATTCCTATGAGAGACACTTCTTACAGTACATCATACCAAAATGAAAGCACACAGATGAGCCTTTCTCATATAGCCTAGATAGCAGCCTAGTCTCATATAGCATAGACAGCACATCCAGAACAACTCATATAACCCGGAAGGAGAAGGGATATGAGGCGGCGGCCATATTTGATTTTTCCTGGAGCAATAATGGATAAAAAACACTAAAAAAGGCACACCAGAGCGGCAAAATTATCAGGTAGAGCATTTATTCTTTACAAGCTATCAACTGATATGTTTATTTTGTGTGAAACGTTCATCTCTGGTTCCCTTTAAGGATAGAAATAGGACGAAAGCCCGATGGGGAGGAGTGATCAGCGTCGGGTTTGGGGATTAGGGACATATTGGCTAAAAGCATTTCAGAGGGAAGTTTGTCGCCTTTGAGTATAGCATTAAACATCGAGGTTAAAGGGAGAGACAAAACATTGACGAATTTTTTATAGTATATAGGGGAGAACCCATCTGGACCAGGGGCAGTGGCCGAACTTTAATGGAGAGTGGAGAGCTTTAATGGAGTCAAGGACTTCAGAAGGTGTAATCGGAGTATTAAGGGATGTCAATTGATCTGATGTCAGTGAGGGTAAATTCAAAGAATTCAGCCAGGTCTTAAGGTTTGTAACATTGGTGGAGATCTCTGTACCTAGAAGGTCACGGTAAAAAGTCTCAAATATTTTCGAAACCTTTGAGGGTAGTACCTCCTCAGTGCCTCTAGAATTTTTGAGTTTATAAGAATGAGGGGGTTTGTAAAACTGATTTAGCTTACAGGCAAATTGGGTAGAAGGGTTGTTACCTCTAAGTAAAAATTTTGCCTTGGAGAACTTCAGTGCCCTAGCATGGGAGCAGTCCAACAGGGAGTTCAGCTCAGTCCGTTTCAAATTGATTTCGTGCAGTACATCGCTAGTCATAGAGTTGAAGTGTCGTTTATATAGCAAGTCCAGCTCGTTTGATAACAGAAAGATTTTTTGGGATCTAAGTCGTTTAGCTTTGGCTGCTTTAGCTATGAACACACCTCTCAGGACCGGTTTGTGGGCCGCCCATCTAAGGATAGGTGAAGTATTGTCAGCATTGTTAAAAAAGAAGTATTCCTCCAACTCACCCAACACGGACATTCTGTCTGATTCTTCTGCTAGTAGAGAATCATTAAGCCTCCAATTACTAGGATCCAAGGGAAGCCCAAAACCGATTAAAGTGGACTGGACCATATGGTGGTCAGACCAGCAGCATGTAACAATGTCGGATGTGGAGGAGTTGGAGGCGAGTATAGGAGACAGATAGATATAATCTAAGCGAGTGTAGGATTGGCGAGGGTGTGAAAAAAAGGTGTATTGTCTGCAGCCGATATTATGTGCTCTCCATATGTCTACCACATTAGATTTCGAGAGGAGCCTGCTGAGTTTTCTCGGGAACGTCTGGGCAAATGGGGACTGAACTGACCTATCCAACTGGGGGTTTGCTACGGCATTGAAGTCTCCAGCGACAATCAGATGGGTAGAGGCCAGTCTTTCTAGTTGTGTAGATAGAAGGTGAATGAATGCTGTTTTAGAGGCATTGGGAGCATAACAGTTAACCATAGTAACTGATTTACCCTCCAGTATACCCTTGAGAATCAAAATCCTGCCCTCTGGGTCCTCATAGGAATCGATCAGAGTAAATGAAACGGAATTGTGAAGGATTATGGCCACTCCTCTGGTTTTTTTGGTGAACGAGGCAAAATAGGCTCTTCGGTATGATCTATGTAAGAAGGTAGGTGTTTTGGATTGAACAAAGTGGGTTTCCTGGAGGAAAATAATTGAGGCTTTGAGGTTCTGATAATGCTGAAACGCTTTCCTGCGTTTAACAGGTTCATTTAGACCCTGGACGTTGTGTGTGATCAAATCAAATGACCTAGGCATGGGATGAGAGTCTGTGTTAGCTTTTGCAAGTTAGATAGGACACATAACATATCAAACTTCATATAATGGGCTCTCGCGGCAACAAAACAACAAGAAATAACATCTTCAGAAAACGAACAAAAACAACAAAACAGATAGAAAACATAGAGTAACTGCAATAGAACAGTCAAACGAAACAGTTTCACTGGGCAAACACTCCACTCCATCCTATCACTATAAGGCCCAAGAACAAAGAGCTGGGGAACCTTGCGCGCTGAGGGGGAAGCCCACCCCAGCCTATTCAAGTTGCAGAGTGCCTGGCTCGAGGTTGGTTATTCAAAGGCTGCTTCCGATAAGCGTCGAGATGGGCCAGGGAGACCTGTTGACCTATAGAGTTCAAAAAGGTGACGCCCTGTTCCAGTGTGGAGACCGGATGAACCTTGCTGCCGTGCGGGATCAAAAGCTTTGTAGGGAAGCCCCACTTGTATGGCAGTTGTTGTTCTCGTAAGTAGGAAGTCAAAGGGGCCAGGGATCGCCGCTTCTGCAAGGTATATTGGGACAGATCAGAAAAGACCTTGATGTTGCTGTATGGGTCTGGAAGTTTCTTGTGGTGTCTCATGTAGGATAAAAGAGAGTCTTTAACGTGATAAAATTGAAAGCATGCAATAGCGTCTCTGGGAGTCTTTTCCGGTAGGTAGGCAGGTTTAGGCAATCTGTGGGCTCGTGCGATAGTGTATTCAATGTCAGAATACTGAGGGATTGCCGACTTCACCGCATCAATCAGAAAATCTTTCAGTTGAGTGTTAGGCACCGATTCATCGATGCCACGGAACTTCAAATTGCATCTTCTGTTGCGATCTTCCAGATCAGCGATCTTAAGCTGTGTGGCCTCATTGTGCACATCGAGACGGTCTATTGTGCTGACAGTTTTATTATGCTCAGTGATTAAGAGGGAGATGCTGTCCTCGTTATCAGACGTGCGGGATCCCAAGGCGTCCAGGGAGCGCTGCAAAGTGTCAGTGATAGAGAGAACTTTAGCTGATATAGAGGACTCTAGGGCAATTATCAGATCTTTCAGGAAAGCACGGTCAATTGGTTGATCCGAGACCGGAATGGCAGTAAGCAAGGAGGCTAGGCCTGAAGCAGGGGCCTGTAGTACAGCAGCCTCTGTAGGTAGGTCAGCAGGGCCCGACATCCTGGGCCTGGATTTGGCAGGGATGAGGAAGGTGGGAGAGGTGGTCTCTGGCTCAGACTCGTCTGAGGCAGCTGGGCTGGAAGGCAACGCTGGGGAGGAGGTCTTTGAGGCCGGGGAACCCGCTGTGGTGCAGTTGGATGCGGACTGTGATGCTGACTTTGATGCGGATTTTGGCGCTGATGCGGAATTCCGTCCGCATGCGGCCTGTGTAAGTGAATGGGAGGCTTGTGGGATGCGGACAGGCAATGCGGACTTACATGTCCCCGAGTTGCCGGCGCCATCTTGGGTCCTGGGCCTCCTCCGTGAGAACATCTCCGGGATCCGCTGCGGGCGGTCGGTCGGTTGCTGCGGGGTGCCAGAGGCCTCCATCTCTACTTCCAGGTCGGGGTGAGTATTTTCTGCCTCGCCGGGCATGCTGCAAAACGTCGCTTTATCGGGCTGAGGTGAGGAGCTCCCTCCTTATGCTGCCATCCACGCTGCGCGCTAGCCACGCCTTGTGGAAATATTTTATTTTAATAACACCATAGTTATATTTGTGTTGATGGCATAATAGGTAGGTAGTGCCACATTGCAAGCCACAGCGCCTTTTTCTGTGTACCCTGGCGGTGGTAAAACACAGACATCAGCAGGAGGAGGAAGTAGTTGCAGGCTTGCAGCTATTTGTAGTGTGTGGTAATACTCGGTCGTTACTCGGTAGGAGAGTGGGTGGGCAGGTGGCAGCAGAAAATAGTTCTTCTTCTGTTCTCCCTGGCAGTGGTAGCAGCACACAGACAGCAGAAGCTCAATGCAGCTACAGGAGGAGGAGTAATGTGTGTCAGGCAGTGTGATGTGACTGACGTAATAGGCCCTGGTTCCTAGCGGTGGTACCAGGGCCATAAATAAACATCATGAGGTTCCAGACAGCGGTCGTGAAGCCCACATTGTGTCCAATACACAATTGGGACATCACAGTTTTCAACCCGGACACCTCTAAAATAATTACATTTTTTTTTTAATTATTGCAGCTATTGTTGAGCGTAATAGCTTGTGGCGCATGGGCAGCAGCACCTTGTAATGTGTTCCCTGGCAGTGGAAACACACAGACAGCAGGAGGCAATACAGCAGCAGGCAGCGTGAGGAGGATGAGTGTGTGTGGCAGACTGGCATTTGGCAGCAGGCAGGATGGCAGGCAGCGAGACATAGTAGGCCCTGGTTCCTAGCGGTGGTTCCAGGGCCGTAAATGAACATCATGAGGTTCCAGACAGCGGTCGTGAAGCCCACATTGTGTCCAATACACAATTGGAACAGCACAGTTTTCAACCCGGACACCTCTAAAATAATTACAATTCTTTTTTTTGTTTTTAAATTATTGCAGCTATTGTTGAGCGTAATAGCTGGTGGTGCATGGGCAGCAGCACCTTGTAATGTGTTCCCTGGTAGTGGAAACACACAGACAGCAGGAGGAAATATAACAGCAGGCAGCGTGAGGAGGATAAGTGTGTGGCAGACTGGCATTTGGCAGCAGGCAGGAGGGCAGGCAGCAAGATATAGTAGGCCCTGGGTCCTAGCGGTGGTTCCAGCGCCATAAATACACAGCATGAGGTTCCAGACAGCGGTCGTGAAGCCCACATTGTGTCCAATACACAATTGGGACATCACAGTTTTCAACCCGGACACCTCTAAAATAATTACATTTTTTTTTTTTCAAATTAATGCAGCTATTGTTGAGCGTAATAGCTGGTGGCGCATGGGCAGCAGCACCTTGTAATGTGTTCCCTGGTAGTGGAAACACACAGACAGCAGGAGGCAATACAGCAGCAGGCAGCGTGAGGAGGATGAGTGTGTGTGGCAGACTGGCATTTGGCAGCAGGCAGGAGGGCAGGCAGCGAGATATAGTAGGCCCTGGGTCCTAGCGGTGGTTCCAGCGCCATAAATACACAGCATGAGGTTCCAGACAGCGGTCGTGAAGCCCACATTGTGTCCAATACACAATTGGGACATCACAGTTTTCAACCCGGACACCTCTAAAATAATTACAATTTTTTTTTTCTTTTTTCAAATTAATGCAGCTATTGTTGAGCGTAATAGCTGGTGGCGCATGGGCAGCAGCACCTTGTAATGTGTTCCCTGGCAGTGGAAACACACAGACAGCAGGAGGCAATACAGCAGCAGGCAGTGTGAGGAGGATGAGTGTGTGTGGCAGACTGGCATTTGGCAGCAGGCAGGAGGGCAGGCAGCGAGATATAGTAGGCCCTGGGTCCTAGCGGTGGTTCCAGCGCCATAAATACACAGCATGAGGTTCCAGACAGCGGTCGTGAAGCCCACATTGTGTCCAATACACAATTGGGACATCACAGTTTTCAACCCGGACACCTCTAAAATAATTACAATTTTTTTTTATTTATTTTTTTCAAATTAATGCAGCTATTGTTGAGCGTAATAGCTGGTGGCGCATGGGCAGCAGCACCTTGTAATGTGTTCCCTGGCAGGTGAAACACACAGACAGCAGGAGGCAATACAGCAGCAGGCAGCGTGAGGATGATGAGTGTGTGTGGCAGACTGGCATTTGGCAGCAGGCAGGAGGGCAGGCAGCGAGACATAGTAGGCCCTGGGTCCTAGCGGTCCAGGGCCGTAAATACACAGCATGAGGTTCCAGACAGCAGTCGTGAAGCCCACATTGTGTCCAATACACAATTGGGACATCACAGTTTTCAACCCGGACACCTCTAAAATAATTACAATTTTTTTTTTTTTCAAACGAATGCAGCTATTGTTGAGCGTAATAGCTGGTGGCGCATGGGCAGCAGAGTAATTGTAATGTGTTTCCTGGCAGTGGAGACACAGACAGCAGGATGAAATACAACAGCAGCAGCAGGTGTATGTGTGTGTGCCAGTCGTCACTTCATGTCCCCCTCTCGCCGACAACAGGGGCCATGAATTCGCCTTCCACCCAAGCCTGGTTCATTTTGAGAAACGTCAGTCTGTCCACAGACTTGCGAGACAGACGAGATCGCTTCTCAGTGACGACTCCACCGGCTGCACTGAAGCAACGCTCTGACAGTACGCTGGAAGGGGGGCAGGAGAGCACTTCCAGGGCGTACTGCGCAAGCTCGCTCCAGATCGGCAGGTGCTTGACCCAATACTCCATGGGATCAACAGGGGCCATGCTGTCAAGCCCGCTGAAGGACCCCATGTAGTCAGCCACCATGCAGGTCAAGTGCTGCCTGTGACTGGAGAAGGATGCTGCTGCAGGCACCTCCTCTCTAGTCCTTGGCAGCTCTACACTCATGTAGAGCTCTTGGGTCAGAGACAGCAGGTCTGTAGTGCGCGTGCGCTTGCTGCTGGTGGATGCAGGCACCTGCTGCTGCCTCTGTGCTGGCTGGACAGTGGGGGTGGATGTCTGAGGGAAGGCTTCCTCCAAGCGCTCAACAAGGGACAGCTGCAAATCCCTCATTTGTTGCGCACGGTCTCCTCCTGCAGGCAGGAACTGGCTGAGCTTCCCCTTCAGACGTGGGTCCAGCATCATGCAGATCCAGATGTCCTCCCTCTGCTTCATCTGGATCACCCTTGGGTCCTTGCGCAGGCACCTCAGCATGTGCGCTGCCATTGGGAAGAGTCTGGCCACGTCTGTTGGCACATCATCGGCATCCCCAGAGCCGAGAGTGCTGTCCTCCTCTTCCGCTGCCCCCTCCACCTCATCCTCTCTCCACCCCCGCACCAGTCCAGCTGTGCTCTGCTGCTCCCCCTCATCAGCAGCAAGGTCAGGGACCTCCACCAACTCCGAGCCCTCCTCCTCAGAGGTGGCCTGTGAAGCTGCCTGCAGCTCCTGCTGGTCCAAGGCTGCCGCTCCCTCTTCCAGCAGTGCATACAGGGCCCTGTCCAGCACACACACCATGGGCACCCACTCGCACACCATTGCATGGTCCCTGCTAGTGTTGGGCGAACAGTGTTCGCCACTGTTCGGGTTCTGCAGAACATCACCCTGTTCGGGTGATGTTCGAGTTCGGCCGAACACCTGATGGTGTTCGGCCTTTTAAGTTCGGGTTCGCCCCGAACTACTGAATGGCCGCCGAACAGGGCCCTGTTCGCCCGAACATGCCGCAATACGGCCCCCCTATGGGGTCGCAGGCATAAGGGGGGAGCATGCCCCGATCGTGGGGGGGGGGGGTCGGAAATTCCCCCCACCCCCTCCGCTAGCGCTCCCCCCTCTGCCCGCTTCCCCATAAAAAAAGTTTAAGGCAAGTTAAATAGTGCTTGGTGGCTGGCCTGGCACTGGCAGTGGGCGGTTCAGCGGTAGTACCCTTGTGGTACTTCCGCCCTTTCTCTGACCTCACGTCCTCTACGTGATGACGCATACGAGGGTACGCGTGATGCGTACCCTCGTATGCAGAGGACGTGAGGTCAGAGAAAGGGCGGAAGTACCACAAGGGTACTACCGCTGAACCGCCCGCTGCCCGGCCTCAACGCGTCACTCTGCTACTCGGACTCCTCCTCCTCCTCACTCCACTGCCAGTGCCAGGCCAGCCACCAAGTACTATTTAACTTGCCTTAAACTTTTTTTATGGGGAAGCGGGCAGAGGGGGGAGCGCTAGCGGAGGGGGTGGGGGGAATTTCCGACCCCCCCCGCGATCGGGGCATGCTCCCCCCTTATGCCTGCGACCCCATAGGGCCCCCAAAATGGGCATGTTCGGGGGTCCCATTGACTTCCATTGAGTTCGGCGTTCGGGCCGAACATGCCGAACATCTGGCCCATGTTCGGCCCGAACCCGAACATCCAGGTGTTCGCCCAACATTAGTCCCTGCTCACCATGTTGGTGGCCTGCAGGAAGGGTGCCAGGACTGAGCACACCTGCTGCATGTGCCCCCAGTCCTCCATGGAGATGATGGACGGGAGGTTGGTGGCGGCACGCCCAGTTGCAGTGAGGGAGGCAACTGTTGCTCGTGCAACGTACTGGCTGACAGCCTGCCTCTGTTCAACCAGACACTCCAACATCGCCAGGGTGGAGTTCCAGCGAGTTGGAACATCGAGCATGAGCCGCTGCTGTGGCAGGTGCAGCTCCTTCTGCACCTCTTCCAGGCTCGCCACGGCTGCAGGCGAGTGCCGGAAGTGATGCACAACCTTCCTTGCCGCCTCAAGGAGTCGGTCCATCCCCTGGTAGGTCCGCAGGAACTTTTGGACTACCAGGTTTAGGACGTGCGCCAGGCAGGGGATGTGGGTCAGGTCTCCCCTGCTGATTGCAGCAACCAGGTTTGCCCCATTGTCGGACACCACCTCTCCGACTCTGAGGCCTCTGGGGGTCAGCCAATTCCTCTCCTGCTCTCGGAGTTTGGCCAGGACGTGGTTCGCCGTCAGTTTGGTCTTCCCCAGGCTGACCAATTCCAGCAGCGCTAGTTGGCAGTGGCGGGGCTTCACGCTGCTGCTGAGGCGGGGGGTTTGGGCTGGTGTGCCGGAGGATGGAAGCGGATCAGAGGAACCTGCTGCTGTTCCGCTGACCCTGCATGGTGGCACCACCCACTGCGTTGTTGGTGCTGCTGCTGCTCTGACAGTGCCGGCCGATGCTGCTCCCCCCTCCTCACCCCCTTCCACCAAGCTGACCCAATGCGCGGTGAAGGACAGATAGCGGCCTGTCCCAAACCGGCTGCTCCACGAGTCCATGGTGACGTGGACCCGTTCACCCACCGCGTGCTCCAGCCCTCTCCCGACATTGGCCATCACAGAGCGGTGAAGTGCAGGGATGGCCGTGCGTGCAAAATAATGTCGGCTGGGGATTGGCCAATCGGGGGCTGCACACATCAGGAGCGCACGCATGTTGCTCCCCTCCTGCACAAGGGAATAAGGCAGGAGTTGGGAGCACATGGCCCGTGCCAGCAAGCCGTTCAGCTGACTCACGCGACGGCTGCTGGGAGGCAGAACCCTGACCACCCCCTGGAAGGTGTTGCTGAGCAGGGTCTGGCGAGGCCTTTTGCTGGCACGGGAAGCAGTGGAGGGAGCAGAGGAGGCCAATGAGGACTGCCAGAACAGGCCTCAGTGTCAGCGGCAGGAGTTGCAGAGGGAGGAGGAGCAGTGCGTTGCTGACGCACTCCTGCTGCCGACGGCTTTGCAGTGGTGGCGGCCGGTCTGCCACTGCCAGCTTCCTTCAACTTCACGAACTCCTCATGCTCGTGAAAGTGTTTCCCTGCAAGGTGGTTGACCAGAGAGGTGGTGCCAAACGCAGAGGGCTCCTTCCCTCTGCTGAGCTGCTTGCGGCACTGGTTGCAGGTGGCATACTTGCACTCCAAATATGGAAGGGTGAAAAAATTCCATATTGGGGAGGTGAAGTTGCCCCTTCGGCTGGAAGGTGCTGCTGCCGCTGGTCTCCCTGTGGTGGTTGGGGGGGGGGGGGTTCTTGGTGCGGCTGGTGGTGGCACTGGCAGAACTCGTCTCCTGATCAGCACGCTGTGTGGCCTGCATACCACGCCCACTTGTGATCCTGCCCATGCCTGCGATGCTGATCCTTCTAGCAACGCCTGCAGACGCAGCCTCCTCCTCCTCAGAGCTGATGACATCCCCACTTCAAGGACCTGGCAACCAGTCTTTGTCCTTCACAGTGTCATCATCATCCTTCCCCTCCGCAAACATGTCCTGCTGGGATCCCCCAAACTCCCCTTCTGCATGCATGGGCGGATGGACAGTCACCACTGTCTGACTGTCCAAAGCATCATCCCCCAAAGTGCCCATCAGCATTCCTTCCTCCGCCAATTCTGCCGCAACAGCATTCCATAGCCCCGCTGTGCTTGGGGATAACATGAAGGTGCTGCTGAGTGACAGGGTGCTGGTGTTGCCCGCTGGGGCTGGAGAACTGCACTCCTCCTCCTCTCCCCCAGGCAGTGCTGGGCGGCTGCTGCTGCTCTTGCGAACAGGAGTGGTGGCGGGGGTGGAGGACTCGGTTCCAGTGCTAATGGTGGCCTGCTCATCCACCATCAGTTGCACCACAGCGTCTGCGTCCTTCTCCTCAATAGGACGGCTACGACCTGGCGGTGAGAGGAACATCTGGGCCACACTCTGCTGCTGCTGCTGCTGTGTCTCTGCAGCGTGACTCCCAGCTGTTGGGCGGCCAAGGCGTCCACGGCCAGTGGCTAATGGCAGAATAGCCACTGGTGCAGACGCAGAACTGCGCATGGTGGTGGTGGCGCGGCTGCCACGCCCACGACCTCCTCTCTTGGCGATGCCCTTGCTGCCCTTGCTGCCCCTGCCCAAACCGCGGCTGCCAGTGCCAGACATCGTATGTTTTTAATATTATACAAATGAAAAATAAAACTTATGTATGTAAAGGCGGGTGGGACAACTGGGGTACTTTAATGGGGTGGGACTGGTGGTGGTGGGTGTGTGAGGTGACGGAGAGGTGTACTCTACAGCAGAGATCGGTGTAGCGCTAACGAGAGAGTGCGCAGTGCGCACACAAAGATCCTAGCTGACGCTGACTGACAGTGTCCCTATACACAGACTACAGTACAAGTCAGCGAATACACAATAGAAGTAATATATAAACAATAGGACGGGTGTAGCACTAACGAGAGGGTGCGGACAGCGCAGACGTGCACTGCGCACACAAAGACCCTAGGTAACGTGGTGACGGACGGTACCTATACACAGACTAGAGTACAGTACACTACAGTTCTACTAACTAAACAATAGAAGAATCTAGCTAAATAATACAACAGGTGTGACTAGATTACAGAGAGCAGATACAGCAGGACAGGTATAGCAGTAAAGCTGGGCCTTGCTAACTACAAAATAGTACAAATCTATCTAACACAGAAGTAGTAGTAGTACAGGAGTAGAGTAGGACAGGTGATAGCACAGGTAAGGTAACTAGAGACTAGAGCACAGAGCAGCAGGGCAGGCTGCCTTGCCTAGGCACAGGGCCTAGCTGCTGGCACCAGTGACAGTCTCTCTCCCTCCCTAGTCCCTAGTAATCACCCAAACTAAACTGCCTAAAATACAATCTATCTACAATACAAAGCAATACAGTTGAAGATCAAGTGTTGGAGTGTAAAAACGCTAGGTTTAGAACAATAGCAACAATACCAATGCACTTGCACACAGACAAAAAGCACTGGAGCAGTTCTCTCAGTACTATCAGTCAGTAAGTCGCAAGCAGGACGAGTGAGGCAAGATGGCGTCCGCTATTTATAGAGGGGGGCTTGGCCAGGCTCCCCCTCTGTGATTGGCTGCCGTCAGAGGGCTGGGAGCCCTCTGATTCGCTTGTGAGGACTCGAGGTGACGTCTGGCGTGACGCTATCTGAGCTGGTGACGCTATCCGATAGCTAGGATATCTCCGGATATCTGATTGCTATCCGAGTGCGCTCGGATAGCACAGCCTGGATAGCTAATACTTTTCGAGCTCGGTATTCGAGCTCGAATAGTGAAAAAAGAGCTAGGATATCCGAGTAACTCGGTTATCCTAGCTCAGATGAGCATCACTGTGTTGTACTAAGTACTAAGAATGAATGTCACTTGGTGGGATGAATAAAACTGATAATGATGTGAGCACAGAAAAGACATTTGTGGTTATTTCATTATAAATGTTATGTTATATTTGTCTGACTTGCAAGTGCCTCTTCGATTTAATTGTAAACAAGATGACTGAAACGATCAAAATCAATGTCAAACTGGCCAAAACACTCAATTTCAGTGGGGGTTGAATAATTTTGAACACAACTGTATTTATGATTTTTTTGGAAAAACCTGTTCAGTCTTTTTTACACTGTGAAGCGCCATACCTCTCTTAGTGTGTATATATATTTCTCTACTGAAAAATATGTTTAATTGACTCTAAACTTTATTCCCATCCTTTAAATTGATTTATTACTTACTTTAATGCATTTATTTGAAGGGAAACAAAATCAGGATATAAAGGACCAATGTGATTTGTATTATGAAACAACATATTTTTCTTATGAAATCTTTATGATATGCGTGCCTAGGGGCGTGCCGGGGGCATGATTAAAAAAGTGTGGCTTAAAGAGAGTCTGAAGCCTATTAAAATACTTATTTTTACCTGCTATTTACGTTAAGCAATGTTAGCAATGCTGAAGCGCCGCATTCTCGCAGCAGAATGAGAGCTTTATACCCCCCAAATACCGGGGCAAAATTCCACAACTTTCCAGGTCGTGGGTTTTGCTGCCTGGGGAGGAAGAGCTTAGCGCTGTAGCTCTGCCTCTACTGGAGTCAATCTCC